>NC_092059.1:16889775-17190609 GCF_039877785.1 Chaetodon trifascialis | reverse complement strand
TCAAGGAGTTTTAGACCTTAGGATGGCTGAGCATGCATATCTTGATGCAAAAATAGTGTGGTAAGATAAGAAAAAGTAACAAAGCACAGTGCGAGCGTGTTTTTCTGTAGGGCGCACAGGAACCCAAAGTGGATTGCTCTTGGGAATCCTGAGAATTTGAAAAACATGGTCCTTGTTGAATTTCATCGTTATCAACATCATAGCATACAGTGTCTTGAGAGATGTCAGACACTCTCTAACACTGTTAAAGGTTGCATTAGATGTTCAGCAAACAAGTGCTGCACAATGAAACTTCCCCTCTGCTGTGTTGACACCCAGCTGCCAGCTTCCTGTGGTGTAAGAGTTCATGAGAGGTTAGAAGTCAGCTAATTGGATACACCCAGTGTTGCATCCAATCACCCTGTAACAAACAATGTTAACAGAGAGGCAGCAGCATCACCATGCAGAGACTTGGTGAGCGGCTGGCTGTTGACGTCAGCCAATGAGATGCAGGCATCGACCTTGAACACTGGACCGAAGCTCTGCTGCGGAAAGATGAGGGACGCCGGTGTGCTGAGGTGCTGAGTCAGCGCACTAATTCATGCGAACATGTCTTGCCTTGCAGTTTGTCGCCCACTTGCCAGAGCCCCACCCTCCTGAGCCCATGCAGCCCCTGCAGCCCCTGCAGCCCATTGCAAACACTTCATCCTTGGAGGTAAGACAGGTCACACGCAGACTGTTTCTATGGACTGAGTATGTCACAGTCAGTGGATTTAATAAAGACGGACACAGTAGTTTATTTTGATTCATTCCAACATACACCATCCTGCTACCACAAATACCCACTAGAGCACCAAGTGTTTCTTCTTCCGCTGCTGAAAATAGTCCCCAACAAACTATTTAATACCATTTGAGTTGCATTGGCTAAAAACTACAATGCCCAGCTGTTGTAGGGAATTCTTAAAAAATGAAGCAATATATTTTTGTCCCTCTTCTTTTCTTGGGACTTATTGGCAATAACAGAAGTTTGTCTCTGGCCTTGTCCTCTCACCTCATTTGTTCTCAGGGGAATAGGTCTGTGCTGGTGAATGTCCACTAATTCCTGCTGCCAGTAACAGGAGGATGCCACACTGTTTGTAATGTTACAAAAAGTGAAGCAATGAGACTATATTATTATTATTATTATACATACTGTGGTTCATTGGTAAAAATATTCAAATTAAATGTAAACTCTGAAACAGCAAAGTCTCACCACAAGAACCATTTAGTCGCTGTCCTGGTGCTCTCAGTTGTATCACACAATCTTGTCAATTGAACTGATATGATTTCATGTGAGCAGGGGCAAACTCCATCTGCTGAAGAAGACAGTGTGATGTGATTGAAAGCTCCAGCACAGCTGCCAAATGGAGGTTACAGTATTACCCCATTAAAAAGTGTGAAATATACATGGAAATATGCAGTAAATAGGAGTTGTTTTCCGTACGTTAAGGTGCTTCTGTTTCACCAGCGAAGACCTATCATTTATTAGTTGTCTCTCAGTCTATGTGGGTTGCTTGGCAACGGTGCTGGGTGCTGTGGAGGAAGGCAACACAGCAAACAGAGGCGGCTGCATCCAGCATGTTTCTGGATGCGTGAGCAGCGCTAGACTGTCACACTGCACACCGTGCAGTAATGAATCCCATTCTGTCGGCAGAAAAATGAGCAAACGCTAATGGGAATGCAAAAATCTCTCAGAAGCAATGACCATGAATTCCTTAACATGACGCACTTTTCACACCGTCAAAGTAATCTGGTGCCACGTTATGGCAGGTTGCACATTTGTTGGCATCATTCTTCACAGCATTTTGCATCGGAGACCCCCGTTTTGTTTCACCATCCAGACACATGTTCATTCTCTTGCATCAGATTCTGTTTTTGTATTCAAGTAAATTGCTTCCCTTCATCAACTTTTGATTCTGATACACTGAATATGGAAAGGTTGTCTTGCTGGCATGGATGTTTACAACATACATGTTTGCACCAGGAGGAATCATTCCCATCTGAATTTGGGTTACAATGAGCTGTATATTTGCAAAATAGGAGTCTAAACATTTAGGCCAGGTCAAAACTGACACTGAAATATCTCCAGTTAAAAGTGAGCAAGGATAAGTCTGACCAGGAGGAGGAAGAGTGAAGGTTTGTTTAGGCAGGACAGGATTATAGTCAGTGTTTGTAAAGAGGAATACAACAAGATATCAGGGAACTGTTGAATGCAGAGACCACACAAGGATGAACATACCCAAGAATATTTTTATATAACTGTGAATTTGTTATAACTGGAGGACTAGAAAATTCATTAATCCTGAGACACTGGGAAAAACAAGCTCTCACGGACTGTTGCAGCGAAGAGAACAGAATTAGGGAAGTGAACGGATCATTCGACCGAATGGACACTAGTGATGGTATTATTTATAGCATCGAATAAGGTTTATATGTACTGAAAATCAAACCAGACGTGAAAAGATGGGGCCTTTTTCCAATCATGTTTAATTCCACAAATGTGCAGTTCTTTCATAATAATCATACATACAGCACATAGACAGTTCTCCACACACAATGAATGCACCTGTATATAGATAAAAAGCATAATGCATAATACTTTTAATTTAGGTATTCCAAATTTTTTCATGTATCTGCATCAATTCTTATATTATTATGTGATTGAAATGGTTAATTACATCCTGGGCTACAAACAGTATAAACACTAGAGGTAGGATATGCAGTGGAATATACCACTCTTTCAAAGTTTTGCCAGGATTCATCCTTTATCAGACTCCTGATGGTATAACCCAACAGCATGTTATGCTGCATTAAAGTTCTGTAGGAAATTGCCAATACAGTGTGAGTGACCAAAAAGGTAAACCTGAAGAGTGTTTCTATAGCAATGGTTCTATTATTAACTTTGACCAAATAGTCTGCACTCAACCAAACATTATATCAGGGGTTGTACTCTAACCTCAATGGTAGTGTGAGTGACCACAGGTTGCTGTATACATGACATATATTGCTTTTTTTCAACATGTATGAATTGCTCTCAACACATTATTTATGCTTCATTTTAAAGTTAAATACAATAACAAAATCCTTTGAACAATGTCTCAAAAACAGGCAACATCCAATATATATTTGAACAAGACTGATGCTGGTGCGGATGGATGACATAGACTGATTGTGCTTATTGTGTGAAGATTCAGAATCAGAATCAGAAAAGCTTTATTGCCAAGTACAGTTTTACACGTACGAGGAATTTGCTTTAGTGAGGTTGGTGCATGACACACCTATTGAAAAGAAGCTAGTAAGAAAGTAAAAATATAACAATAAGTAAAAAATATAATAATAGTAGAAAATATAACAATAAGTACAAAATATAACAATATAAATATATATACAGAAGTCTGTTTTTTTTTTTTATAGAAGTACAGTCTGTTTTTTCAAAAGGAAGTCCACTTTTTTTTTGTTTTCACAACCAGTTCATTCAGAAGAGTTCAGACAGTGAAATTCACACAACCTAATGCTTACGTATTCATCATAGGATTGCATGGCAGTTTTTCATTATTCATTCAGTTTCTGAGATAAACAGTTGTATAAATGTGCCGAGGGGTAACCATACTTATCACCCATGGTGTGAATCTGCTGAAGAAAACAGATAAGTTAGAGCAGAGCTATGATCATCTCCACACAGCTGTGTTATATTGTCCAACGAATGAAGTCTATAAATAGTCTCGATGTTAAGTAGAGAAAAAGTTTCTGGCTGTATTCAGCTTTTAGTTGATTTGTAGCACTTGTGCGATGTAGGAGTCGCTGAGGCGTGGAGCTTAGTTTCACTCCTACAGTCTTTAGCAGCCTCAGTTCTTTGGTCTGCCCTCCTTTGCAGAGTGATGAGAGCTGTAACAAAACATGTTAATGTCTTAAACTGCTGGAAAGCAAACTGAAAACCACCCCACTGTTGCTTCCAAACATGCAGTAAATAACTCGGGTAAAGCACAAATAATTTATTAATTGATCAGTTGACAAATACACAGACAGTAAAATGTGTCTTTGCATAATAATTTTTATGTTGTATGTATAAATGACAGTAATGTTGCTCCACTCTGATTTTGAAAAGCCTTTTTAACATCTGCCTGCAGACAACAGAGACTAACTCTGGTTTTTTTTCTTGTTAATAAATGAACATCCCAATGAACTTATACAGTTCCAGTAGTCTCAAACCATATGACACTGTGGCCAAAGTTTTTGCAGGTTTACACTATAACCAAAAACTATAAATGTCCAATTTTAATTTTTTAAGTAATTATTTCATCTTAATTATTGTTCTGTATATATTCCTTGGGGTCCATTTAGCCAAAAACACACACTCTCTCTCTCTCTCTGGTTTTAAAACCTTATAAATGTAATATCATCAGGTTTTTCACTGTTGGTGGGACAAAACAATCAACTGGCGCTGAGTATGGTAAATACTAATGGTCATTTTGTCTTAGCGTATTTCCTGTCACCCTACGGACCAATTGGTTTATTTAGCAGAGTTTTTTGCAGCAGCGAGCAGTCAGAGGTAACGAGCGGTACTTGAACGCAGCATAAGGCTCGCGCCTGCTCACACTGATTCACACGCAGCCAAGCGGCGTCTGTTCGGTCAAACTAAAGTGTTACCGTTGCCGTGTGAACGGTATTACACACCAAACAAACCGACATGGAGGCGATGTTTCGCTGACAGTACCGCGGGCACAGAGCCCACCGGAGGATGTAACGACAGCCCCTGAACCGCCGGGACCGCACGAGGCAGACGACCTCGGTGTGAATACAAAAGGAACCGCCGAGGAGGAGAGACGATGGTGGGGAGAGCAGCGGTAGCAGCAGCAGGGCGAGCGGGTTTCTCATCGAGCCCAGCTTCAGTTTTCTGAAATCACAATTAACTTTGTAATATACAAGAAAGTCCTCCAGCATGTCGGATCCCAGTCACTGGTCTGCGGTGCCGAGCCAGAACAAGTCCCATTTTGTTCCTGGAGCGTTGCTGAAGCGCTCGAAAAGGTAGTTATGAAGAGTTGGAAAAGGCTACGGAGGTTAAGCTAGTTTAGCAGTTTATTTTGATCTTTTGTGGTGTTGCAGATGCTGTCACGGTTAACTTTATGGCTCTCGGCTGCTCTTCGTGTAACGTTATACTCACACGTCTGTTTTAGTGTTCACGCGTTCACAGGCACGTTATGTCCAACAGAAGCTAACTTAGCTCCTCTCAGAAATCCGATTGCTATGTCGTAAGTTGACGTTAATCCTGTGTTTCTGTTGATACGCGGCTTTTGTCCAGAAAATGACAGCAGCTCACACACTCAGTTGTCAGTTTTTGCTTTAAAATGAGTAGAAATGTATCAGACACGATGTACAGCGCGGATGAACCAGTGAAAGTTACAGACACAGAAACGTATTTTTTTATTTGCACTTCTGTTTTTATTTGGTGACTATCGTTGCGATGATGCTGATGATGGTGATGGTGCCTGACTGCAGGTCACAGTTAATCGTTTGTCTTGTTAACTGATGGCTGGAGATAAAACCTGCAGCTGTTCACTCTGAGGGATGCCACTACACTGAATGAGCTGATTCCTGCTCTGTTTATTGATTTGTCCGCGAATTATCCTTTCGATTCGTATTATATAAAATGTCGGAAGTAAATGAAAAATGGCCATTACAATCTCCCAGAGGCGAGAGGTGTTCAGAGTGCTGGTTGTGTCCGACTAGCAGCCCAAAACATGAGGATATTCAATGTGCAGTCATATAAAGGAGAGGAAATCATCAAATCCTCACATTTGAGAAACTGGAAACTGCAAATATTTGACACTTTTGGGGCTATTTTATTGATTAAGCTTCACATTAGTTTCTGGATTACTGTCATGGTCTATAAAATGGTCATCACGATTTCCCAGAGCCGAGGTCTTCAGATTCCAGTCGAAAAGCATATAAAAGATATTCAGTTTATGGCTATAAAACAGAGAAAAACAGCAAATATTCTCACTGTACAAGACAATGCTTTGAAAATGACAGACTTTTAGTTGATTATCAAAAAAGTTTGCTTGTGTTCTGGCAGTCTAATAATCAATTCATTGACTTGTCACTGGGACTGTTGTGGACTTTACACCCTGGTGTCACAGCAAAAGCTGCTCAGTTGAATGTTATTGGTCAAAGTTTGCCCCTTCTTTTCAGAACCAGAGGATTATTCAGCAGTCCCTCCCTTTACTGACACACACACACACACACACACACACACACACACACACACACACACACACACACACACACACACAAACACATACACACACAAAAACACATACACACACAGACAGACTTGGACATCTGTGGCTCAAGCTGCGCCTGCTGTTGCTGTCTGTGCACACAGTGTCTTCAGCCTTGAATCTGTTGACGGGAGGTTTCCTCTTTATGTTTTGGCTCTCATCAGTTCTCCCTCCTCAGCTGACTCGGCCATGCTGGTGTGTCACGCATCTGCCTGCAGATTAGAGTAGTAGTTACGTAAACATTTCTCAAGGCAGAGCTGTTCTGAGTGAGGGCGGAAATAATCTCATGGGTTGAGTTAAATTTCAGTGGGCAGAGACAAAGAAATCTCAGTTCTTCCAGCAAAGTATCATAAGCCTCATCTGTACCAGACCGTGAAGTTTGTATTTTTGGTTCTTGCAGAAAGTGCAGGTGTTCGAAGTTCTACTTGGGGTTGACAGCATCATCCTGTCTGTCACACGAATGCATCGCTCTGCATAGCTCAAAATGTGAATGTAGTGAAGTTGAAAAGTAACTTTATGAGGTTTGGATGGCCAACAGAGACGGTCTCCTATGCATGTGTGTGATAGATATGCGGGAAGCAGATATTATGAAGGCTTGCATTCAGCTGCTGTCTGAAAAACCTTCCAATCCTTCCAATATCTATCGAGTACAGCTGAAACAGGCTGCAACTGTTTTGGTAATCAATGAACAGTTTGGAATTTTTCAGGCAAAAATAGTGAAAAATGCTGCACGTTCTCAGGTTCCAGTGCCTGAAATGACAGCGTTTCTTGCTTTTCACATTCACACATTTGAAGATGTCACCTTGGCCTCTGGGAAACTGGAATTGGAATTTAAAAAATATTTTCTGACATGTTAAAGACCAGGTGATTGATCAAAAACATCATTGATGAAAATAATTGTTAGCAGCCTGCAGCCCTGAAATTTAGCCAAAAAAAGAGGGTACTGAAATTTCTATATCTTCACCAAAGACAGCAGCGTGTGTCACTGAGCTTCTCTGGCTTTACCAAACCCGTGTTGGTAAGGATCAGCGTGCACGCCCTCGTTGGTGCAGTTAAACTTGTAAAATCTTTCCATGTGAAACCAAACTGTTCTTGCTGTTTTGGAAACCGGTCTGCAGGTTACATTTGTGCTGTAACAGTGCAGAACAAAAGTTAAGAGCAACTTAATTACAACTAAATTAAAACAGCAATGAAATCATATAAACTCTTAAAACTAATTTAAAAAGTGGAGATAGAATAACATTTTAATAGGAACATTTGTATATATATTTGAATACATGGTTAATTGAAGATAGCAATCAGTATTACACAGCAAACTGGACATCCCTGCCTATTTCCACCACTCCCAGCTTGTACCCATCTTACCGGTTTGCCCACAAACACATGTGTTTTGGTGTTATTCAGGCTTATTGTGAGCGACAGAATAGTGGCAGTTTAGTGGATCACAGTCTGCTGCTTCAGAGGTCAGTTGTCTTCTTAATCTGCCCAATGCTGCACTGTCATTAAATGTCTTTTGTGTCCTCAAGCTGCTGCTGAACACACTCACAAACACGCACTTACTGTATATTTAAATACATGTTGAAGGATTGCATGACAAAATGATTCCACTCAGCTTAAAGGAATACACCAGGATGTTTTATTTCTAGATTGTCTTCTCGTTCAGCTTAACCAACTAAAAGAAAGACCAGAATCATCCATGTGCTCCCAGTAAATCCTCTCTGTCAGTGCTCAATGCTAACATCTTAGCAGTGCCACAGTGCTCGAAGGGATAATTTTAGGTTGTTAATATCAATTTAGAGGTGAGAAGATGAGGACATTTAACAGAAACTTGCTTGGGAATAACAATTGAGATGAGAAGACAAAGATTAGAATGACAGTGATAATGAATACAACAGAAACACTGCAACCCATATGGCCGAATAATCTGACAGAAGTTGTGATGAGAGGTGCAGATGAGTGATGTGTGTTGAGGTTGGCAGTCTGTTGACATTCTCTCTTTCCGCTCCAGTTGTCGAAGCAGCAACAGGAAGAGCCTCGGCATCGGGACGCCGTCACCCACGCTGTCCCGGCCGCTCTCCCCGCTCTCACTCCACACAGGTAAGATGTATTACGAAATTTGGAAACCTTCAATGCCAACAAGTCCCGACAGGAGCACCGCAGCTAACACGTTAGCATTGACTCTGCAGTGTCATCAAGTAACTCGCTTCACTGACCAATCAAATGTATGCAAGTACACAAAGCAGCTAAAATACCTTGTAGCATTGTGCTCATTTCCATTTCATCAAGCGTTGAGACAAAGAAAATTATTGCTGTGTTGATAACCACAGTTGCCTCAAAAAGGCATAAAGTGCAGTATGGTTTCTCTGCATTTAATTAACCTTTAAACTTGACTTCCTGATTTGTATTGGAGCTGTGCCCCGTGGAAACATTTCCACACCGATGCAGCCTGTTGTTTTCTGATTCCAGCTCCTGTAATTTAAATTCACCCGTGCTCTTCTGCATGCTCATACTGTCAAAGCACAGATTCAGATATTAGAAATATCAGTTCAGATGACTCCAAAGTTTAAATGGTGTCATTCTCACTTGACCAACTACTGGAAATGAAACTATGACACACTCAGTACCAGACCTTCTCAGAAATCATTTCTTTTCTCTTTTTCAGAATCAGAATCAGAAAAGCTTTATTGCCAAGTACGATTTTGCACATAGAAGGAATTTGCTTTGGTGAGGTTGGTGCATGACACATCTATTAAAAAGAAGCTATTAAAAAAGTAAAAAATATAACAATAATATAAAATATAACAATAAATAAAAAATATAGCAATATAAATATATATACACAAGTCTGTTTTGTTTTGTTTTTTTTAACAGAAGCACAGTCTGTTTTTTCAAAAGGAAGTCCAAGCAGAGCGTTAATGTTATGGTTATGGTTATGGCAATGTCAATGTGAATGAATTGGCAGTATGGAAACATTGCATTTCACCGTGTTTGATTAAAGACATCTAATGAAGTTGCAAGTGAACACATCACTGTTCGGTGTGCTGCTTAAGTATCAGCTCCGCTCACGTTAATGTTTATAAGCTGGAGGGCACCTTGTGCTGCCACACTAATACAAGATTAAGCCTGTTCAACCAACCTGTAAGCTGCACCATAGCCAGTATCTTGTTGGCACTGCAGAATGTTTGGACATATTGAGATGACCTGCAGTGCACTTAGCTGAGAGAAGCACAGAAAGAGGGAATGCAGTGGATGTACTGCAGATGGGACATTATTCTTAATGCAGAAAATACATGTGAAATTTAGACTGAATAAAGAAATTAAACGCTTTATTTTCAAAATTCAACCAGACAAACAAACAGTGTTCATTCCCCAGTGGATCCTAAATTCTTGTGGCAAACACTGTGATGGTTGATGGTGGTATAAAATACAACAAACTGGCGTTAAATTTCTTCTCCAGGCATTGATTAAACCTCTCATCTTAACCCTGTTCTTCAAAATCACATATTTTTCAAGTTTGTTGATGATGTGATTAAAAAAATGCATCCTGCCTCATATTGGTTTCGATGTGACTCTACACCTTTGCCTTCATGTAGTATGTGTAGGTCTAGTCTCCACCTCTGTCTCCACCCACCCCTCTGCTGCTCGAACACACAAACCTCATCAGCGGCTTAAGTCTCTGACAACTTCATTTGAATAATGTTTGCTGCAACTTTCTTTGTCAACAGCCCCAAGCCATTTAAAATGCCCGTCAACATTTGACATGATTCAGCATGTAGCTTGGCAGTTTGCCATTTTGACACACTGCAGATTTGTTTGGATGCAGTCAGCGGATAAAGCACGGTGAAGTAAACGTACCGGTTGACCAACATGTTGGCTTCTCCGTGCTGTGTCCCTGGATAACAGGATGGAACAGTGTCAGACCACAGTGTAAGTTTGGCGCTCTGGAAAAAGGCCACAGTTTGGCTCTCGGACTGTCAGATGCTTTGGTTTTACATGAAAGCTCACCATTTCACTTGTCTGCCATCATTTCTAAAATAGTGAAACTTAGCTTGCCAAATACCAATACATAGCTACACCTAGCTTCACCCTGATAACCCTCCTTTCACCTTAGCCCCACCCTGTAAAGTGATGGGATTAATTTTTAAGGTGTGTGATGTATGAAACACTGGCTGTTTGAATCCATGATGGTGAGACTGTCATGGGTCCACTGCAGTTCCAACGTGGACATGCTCAGTCATGGCGCTGACTACTTATTTTGCTCATGATACGTCTTATCATGTATAAAAATGACTGTATGGACATTTTAACAAGGCTAAAAAGGAACTGTCATCGACTGACACTTAACATTTTGAGGCTTTTACTGATACCAATCTCTGGGAGTTAATTAACAATGTATCTGCTGATTTTGCACTTTGCTTAATTTGAGGCAAATCGTTTCTAAATGGTTGGCGTCCTTCTGCTTTGTGAATCAACAATAGTAAGATCGGTATAACCGCTTAATGCCATGAAGCAGCTGCACTCTATGAAAAGAGTTTTGCTCAAGAGCTCCTCATGCCCGCAGTCTGTGGATGTGATCCCTTTTGAACTCAATCACGCCGAGGATTATCTATTCACCGAATGCAGTCAGGCTCTAATTGGGTCTCTCTCTTGTGTCCTAATTGGTACTCAACCACTTGGATGTAAACAAACCACAGACTCTGGCGAGACCAAGCTGAATGAGGCCTCCCCCTAAATTAAGAATGTTTGTGGATGGGTGCAGTACTGTTTGGGAAAGTAATACCAAGATGATGTGAGGTGCTGGTTGGTGCCGCTGGGTTTTGTAGTGATTGAGAGTTCCTGCGTAGACATGATGTCATCCTTTTTGGAACATTTCCGTTTGTAAATTCAGCCATGTGGTCGTCTCTGTTCTATTTTCATGGGTTTATTATTACAGTTGTGAGTAGTACCCATAGTAACTTTGCCTTTCCTCTTTCAGCGGCGAGCAGCCCTCTAGACAGCCCTCGAAATGTGTCAACCAGCACCTGCCTCAACTTTCCATTTGCCCGAAGGTATGTCAGCACTGCTGTCTTGAATCCTTTTTTCCCCCCCGGAGTGATATATTTGCTTTGCCACATCTGAAAGACCTCAGATTATTCCATTTAAATGATCAATAAAACAGGTAACACTTTCAATTCACAGATCAGGTAATTTTCTCAGAAATCTTTAGAAAGTTTTTTTTTGACAGACTAACTAAAGATTGAATAGGAAATTTCTTAGGAGTCGTTATTCATGCATTGTTGGAAACTTTGTTAACTATATATTTTGGATTGTCTGCTTGCCTGTGGACAAATCCCACTTTGCTGCACACACAGCTGACCTGCGGTTCATCTCCAATAAATAGAATAACCTTTTTGGAAATTAAGTCAAATAAAGTGTTATAGTGAGTTACATATAAGGATTTTAATGGAAGACTGTCTTCTCCGCTGTTTTGTACATGAACAAAAGGCTGAAGTTCAGATTCGGTTTTCAGCCAACAGCAGCACAACAGTTTGTTTTCGTACCCAAAACTCCTCTTTAAACGAGCAAGAGTGAGGATATCACAAGCTGAATTTACTGGTGGCCATTTTTTTATTTGTCTGGCATCTTCTGAAATGCTCAAATAGAATTTCAGAAGACTGTACAAAACTTTTGGATTGAGCTGATCAAATATTGTTAAGATTCCCAGAGAGGTTTGGGCCGTACATCACGTTGAGTTACAATTACAGGAACAGGAATTACAGGGGGGTGTATGTTTGCACACCTGGCATCTTTGTCACGTGAACCCAAATGAACCAAGTACAAATTTACAACCTCTCAGATAAAATAAATCTAATGCATGATCACACTGTGAGGGTTTCCTGTGAGATTGGGTGTGTGTGCTGGGGCAGAGGCAGACAATCTGGAAGCTGAGGAAAAACAGCAGCAAGGTGATTGAGGCTGACTCAGCCTGGAGCGTTCACACCTCAGGTCTCCTCACATCCTCAGCAGGATGAGTGCAGTTAGATGGAGGGTACCCCCGCAGCCCACTCAGGCATCGTTCGACCCGGTTCCTATGGCAACATACTTGTCTCGCTCCAGGCATGTGTAGCTTGCGAGTGAGGCAGCACCTTGAAGACACCCAAGAACAGCTGCTAGAAACTAATGAGAATGCTAGCATCAGTGTAACACACACAGTGGCTCTCTGCCAAGGTCCCAGGTAATCTATGAATAAACCTTGAATCTGGAAACGTTCTAACAAGTTTTTGTCTGTTTCTAGAGAAGAAACATTCGCAGTTGTATCGATGAGCGATGTGTGCGGAATCATCCTATGATGACGTCCAAATTAAAACATGACAGTGACAGAAAAATGACAGTGGCATGATTAGGACTTGTTGGTTTAAGATTTAAGGGTGTAGCACTTTGCTTCATGTTTGGTAGATTCCTTTCTGATATGTAGGTTCGTAGCAGAGAATGGGAGAATTCACTCTTTAGGCGAGGCTCAATCCTCAGTGTAGAGAGACAAATGAACGCTCCCCCTCTGATGTAGTAAAGCAGATGCAAACTAGGTTAAAAATAACTTTTATGTTTTTTATGTGAATGAAAACCTTCTTTTACTGCGTGGTCAATAGTGTGTTTACATTAGCTGCTGTTCTTTTAGTAAAGCAGGTGCAAGGGGCTACAGTGAATAGATAGAATAAAGCTGTCCATTTCTGAGCTCTCTGGCTGATGCTTTCATCGCTTCTAAGTGCTAAATGTTTCTGATAACTTACTCCAAATACTGGCTTTTTATTCACAAGCTTTTATTGCTTGCAGTGGAGAGATTTTACTTGCCAAATAGAAAATCTGCCTGCATTTGGAGCTTGAATGGGTGCTAATTTCATACTGTGTGTGCATGTGAATGTGTGTGTGTTTCAGAGTCTGAGTAGATCTTTGTTGTTAGAATGCAGTTACACCTTTTTAAGCCCTTCTTGAGGCCTTAATTTACAAGTACATTTTTCACCTGTGAGTTTCCCTGCAAGCAACCCGCCAAACATTATAACATATAACCTTTATTTTATTTATTTATATCTGACTGGGTGTTTGCTGCTGCAAAATACAAAGTGGAGACAAGATCCTTCCTCTGGTCGTGCTTTCAAGTGTTTGTTATGTAAAGTATATCTTCAAATTAATTGAGTTTGCTAGCTGCTCCTTGTATCTAGACAAAATGAAGACTGGCAAGGAAGGCAACATTGTCAGAACCAATCCCTCAGCGAAATGCTAGGGGTCACAGGATCACTCGCGCAAAAATCCCCAAACTCACTGAAACCACTGTCTTTGCTTCTCTCTCTCTCTCTTTGCTGCTGATCTCAGTCACCTGGCCCGTGCCGACAGGTAGCTTCTTTTCAAATTCTTGCATCGTGTCTGTTTAAAGCTTGCATTTTGTACATTTGTTTTGTCATGTGAAGATGTAGCTTGGTTTGCATAAAGCAAAAACCTGAAGAGCTGTAGTGAATCAAGTGAGGACACGGGAGACAGAGAACCCTATTATATATGATTTGGAAAAAGGATATTAATTTCATGCTTTCATAGTCAGAGGACTCCTCCGTCTGTTATGTAAGGAGTTTCACATATGAAATGCTAACTAATGCCAGTACTGCTGAGGCTTATGTAACATGCATGTCTGTTTCTCTCAGAGCTGAGGGCCGGAGATGGTCCCTGGCATCCCTCCCCTCGTCTGGCTATGGAACAAACCCGCCGAGCTCCACTGTCTCTGTAAGTCATCCCAAAACACGGCACTATCCTCCCTGGTCGATATATGGCGGCCAGGCATTTCTAACACCTCACTCAGCCCAAATAGCACTTTCATGCTAATGCGTGCGAACGCCAAGCCCGAGATGACAAACTGTTAATTGTTTTCCTCCATCATCTGCTTGAGTTAGTCATTCTCCCAGTCTGTGGAACTCAGCGTTAGAAGTAATACACACAGTCTCTGCATGTTAATGAGGAGATGGGAATTAAGTGTGTGTGCGCGCGTGTGTGCGCATGCTCTCGCCGTTTGAGTTATTAGATCAAATACTTTCAGTGACATTATTTTATGACAGGTTTTCAACAAAACCTCCCATCACATATTTGTCATGTTCACAGTTTACTTGTTTTTTTTTTTTTTTTTTTTTAGTTTTGGAGCTGTGGTAATTATGCTAACTTGGCCTCATCTGATGTTTATTGTGTAGTATTTGAAAAGTATTGTTGAATGACTATTGAGGCTTTTTGGGAGGATAACTGTAATAGAAATATTAAATCAAATATCTTACAAAGAATGAAGCTGTAGTTGTATTAGTTTGTTGAATGATGTAATGAATCTGTGTTCAGATGAGCAGTTTGCAGGGAGGGAGGGTCTGTGGTGAAAGTCTGCCATGTGCAGCCATTATTAGGACGTTTATTGGGTAGACCCAGGCCCAGGCTCAGAGGTCAGTGGGGACAATGGGGCTCTTCAGTGGCCATAACTTCCTTCTTTATACTGAGGCATTAGAAAGAGACTTCACAGATGCTGTCCTGCTGACCCTCTTCTGTTCAGGACACATGGGCTGAGCCTCCTGAAAAGAGTTTGCTCAGTGTCTCAGCCATATTATCAGTTGGTCGTGCCTCCATTGGCCTCTTGTCATCACAGAGTGCTCGATGCTGCTCTCATCATTAACTTAGAAAGTAACATAAAGGGATTTTGGAAGTCGTTGGTTTTTTGAAAATGTCTTTCTGGCTTTTTTTCTGTCTCTGAGGCCTTTTAAGTCTGAGGTGTGTGTGTATTCAATAATAGATCATTTGAATGTAAAAATCAGGTGAAATTTTCTTGACTGACAGATTGTTTGTATCTGTAGTCCTCCTCGTCCTCCCAGGAGCGCCTTCACCAGCTCCCCTACCAGCCGACACAAGATGAGCTGCACTTCCTCTTCAAACACTTCCGCAGCACAGACAGTATGACCGACGAGGATGGGCGGCCCACGACGGTCATACGACCTCGATCTCGGAGCCTCAGGTAGCTGATGCTAAGTCCACCTTGCATTGGAATAAGTCTTTTTGTTTCCTTCTATAATGCTATGTGTTAATTTTAGGAAAATGTGCTTACAAGGTTAATACTGCTCAATATATCAAAGATTTAGGCGATTGCATTTATTTATTCAATCGTGAAACACTTGCTTCATGTTTATCTTGTCTTATCAACTATCCAACAATGAGTCCAAAGACGTTGGATGTTGTGTAAAACATAAATAAAACAGGATGTGATCATTTCCTGATTGTTTTTAGCTCACACTCAATGGAGTTGGGGTTGTAAAGGGAATGTGACAATGAATCTTACCTTTTGTAAGTGTCTGTTCTTATGCCATAGATCCACTCTGAGATAAGAAAGGTGATCATGGTTTACACTCGTATATTCTCATCAAAACCACTTGTTTCACAGTCCAGACTGAACCAAGTCTAAACATCTGTTTTACATTGTTTCTTGGCCTGTCATTAAACTAATGACAGTAATATTTTATACAGATGAAATGCAGTAATCCTAAGGGATTAACTACCTCTTTGCTGTGGAAAACATTTTAGATTAACTTTGGGCAGAGATTGCATGTTTTGCACTGTTCATGAGGACCTTGTTGTCATTATGTATGAGTAGACTTTCAGATGTCATGATGTCTATGCATTGGTATGACCAAAACATTTGGCATCTCAAGTGCCTCAGATCGATTGCACATGCCTGTTGGCTGGCAGGCAGATGGAGATCTGGCTGCAGAGCTGTGCGGTTTTGACAACTTTTGTCTATTGGTGCTGCTCTGAGCTGTTTGTGCGATGCCTGAATGCTCTGTGTTCTGGCACCATGGTGTGTCGTGCGTGGGCATGCTAGCAAGCAGAGCGCCTCAGGGATCTAGCTGATGAACTGTAGTCGACGGTGGGGGTGGTTTAGGGGGGTGAGGGGCCTGATGCAGAGAGCCACGGTGAACTGCAGCAGTGTGTGCTGGGCAGCAGCCAGCCAGTTTAACAGAGGCGTCTTTCATGACAAAAAATGGCTTAGGGAGCCTGTTTGCATGTGATAGGTTTTCCCTCCATCTGTTCTGTTTGAAGCTTCATCAAGCAAGGTTTTCTGTACAAAATACACACCTCTTACTGCATAAATACTGAAGTGGTTTTGCAGTAAATGACTAATCAGGCAGTGTTTCTTATTTACACGGTTTGACCAGAAGAAACCTCTGCTGTCGGTGTAGAAACATCTAAAAGGAAAACATCAAAACCTGACCGTGAATCCGCTCTGAATGTAGCTTTACCAGCTTAAGAACTACTGAAATCGAATGTTGGCTCACAGTATTGCTTTGGCAGGTTGGATCAAAAGTACAAGTGTAGATGTTGACCTCAAAAAACCTCTTCCGTCAAACCCAAGCTGTGAGGTTCGAGTTGATGTCTGTATGTTTGGGTGGGTTGAGCTGAATTGACTGACGGCCTCGATGACATAACCACACGCGTCCTATCTCAGTACGCCGGAGGAGAGTTGGATTTGATTGTGTATTTGTTAAAAATCTAAATGCATTTGCTGATCAATTCAAGTATGCTAATCTATTGTTTTGTTTCTGTTGCAGCCCGGGGCGGTCGACTGTCTCTGTTGATAATGAGATTGTCATGATGAACCATGTTTACAGAGAGCGTTTTCCAAAGGTATGCACTAGAAAATTGCAGCAAAGACATGCATGTGCTCATTTCCCAGTTTGTTGAACACATGTTGTCCCACCATCACAAAAACATTGTTTGTTAATCCACATGAAGACGTACTGTAGACATAGCAAAGTGTCTTTACACTCAGTGTGTCGGACCATTATTGTTTAAAATCAGAGTACTGGATGGAAACTGAGCTAGCAGGTGGCTAAATGATCACTCGGTCAACAACATATGAATCCACCCACGGAAATATTACGGACATTTGGTGCCACGGGGAGTAAAAATCCGAATTACTGGTCCTTTTAAATACCCTGACTGTGTGTTTTTGTGCTTGTCCTCCCTGCAGGCCACAGCCCAGATGGAGGAGCGCTTGTTTGAGATTATCACCCACTGCTCTCCAGACAGCTCCCTCCCTTTGGCTGACGGGGTGCTGGGCTTCATCCAGCACCAGTTAGTTGAGCTGGTCAGAGACTGTCTGGACAAGTCCCAGAAAGGCCTGGTTACTTCCCGATACTTTGCTGAGTTGCAGGAGAAGCTGGAGAAGCTGCTTCACGAGGTGAGGAAAAAGCCAGCTGATTTGTGATGTAGAAATCATGTGCTTCAAAACGGCTTTTTTAGTTGCTTTAAGCATCAGCTGATGAGCAACTCACGTGAACTCTTCATCTGGACACTTGGATGTGAGGAGGTTATGAAAGGTGATTGATCGAGCTCCGGTGAAATGTGCATCGAGGCACATCACTCGATAACTGTCTGATAGCCAAAGGCGCATACAATAGATCTGGTAGTGGAAATCAGAGACGGTGAGAGGTACTTTTTGTCACAGATCTTATCTGTGTTGTGATAAAATGTTAGTTTCTATAGCAACCTCTCCCCCTGTTCCTCTGCATGCTGTCAGACAGAAGGCACGGCCGACTTGCTCTACCTCCAGCTGAACTGATAAGTCTGTTCCCATACAGTGGAACAAATGCTGACACACACACACACACACACACACACACACACACACACACACACACACACACACACACACACACACACACACACACACACACAACCTGAAGACTCACTCTGTGTGCCAAGGTCATTTTGTTAACAAGTGTTGGGTAAAATGACACACATTCATGTATGTAGTAATACAAATTACTTTCAGTTTATGAGAGCTGTGACGTTTTGTTTTAGAGACTTCATCAAGAGAAAATCTGAACTAGAAGAAGATAGCAACTTAAACAGTTAACCAACAGGAATTGTTGGTTTCTTTGTAGATAAAAGAGCTTGGTCTGTACCAGCTCTATATGGAAAGTGTCCTGAGACAACTTCTGTTGTGATTTGGCGCTATACAAATAAAATTGAATTGAATTGAATCCACCAACCTCACTAACCCCAATATTTTACATATTATCTGCACTACTGCAATATTTCACATACGGTCTACTGTTTACATTTATTTATCATCTGGAACTGCACAATTTTTTTTGCTCTAAATACTTGTTTATATACTTAGATTGTTTTCTTATTATCTTATTATATAGTTTGTATTGTACATTATAATTCATAATATATAACTATATATTTAGTTAGACTTAGTTATATTTTTTCATTTTAACAAACTGCTGTTATTCCTTTTTATATTTTTTGTTTGTTGTTGCTTTTTAAACAATTCTTGTATACATTCTGTGTTTGTCTGTATGTTTAATTGCTACTGCAACAAAATAATTTTCTCAAATTGGGATCAATAAAAAAGCAGTCTGAAGTCTAAAGATCTCTGGGAATTGCAGAACAGCAACAGTAAAACGGCTTAACAAAACTTTTATCACTTAACCAGACTGCACACTGAGCATGTGAGGACTGTGTTTTCAGTCATATAATACACAGTTGTTTGAGTAATTGGCTTTGTGGCTTTCTCTCTCTTTCACATCCTGACATTCACTTTGGATTACGGGTCTGGCTTGGCCAGAGGGTAACACATGGAAACTCCCACGTGTTGACCACGGTTCTCCCAACCATCAGGAACTTTGGAGAAAGTTAAGGGAAAAGTTCGACATTTTTGGAGGCGCTAGTTGACAGACTTTGTTGGCTCTAGACAGAGCCAGGCAAGCTGCTAAGCTAAGCTAAGCTAACTGCACTGTAGCCTTATATTTAACAGGCGGACAAGAGTAGTATTAGTCATATCATTATCCTGGCTGTACATGACTCGGACACAAATGCGTAGTGTACCATGAAGGCACTGTTTCATTAGTACAGACTGTCCAGTGGTCTAAAAGAGAGGCTGTGGGTGACTCATTAAGACTCCACCCAGTCATTATTCTAATTATTCCCTTTGTTTAAAATGATGTCTTCTCTGATGCAACTGTAAGGCAGTGTCTGTGTTCATATTTCTTCGAAAGCCGTCCCCATCTGAACATTTGAACAGACAGGGTTATGTATTTATATGTCCTGTTTGGGTACGAAGCAGTGCTTCTGCTACAATCCATCTTTTACAACATGTCTCAAAATATGGCAACGTGAAAATAACCATTTCCCTTTTTCTCTTTTACTTTTATTGTCACTCCATTTTAAGAATTATGTTGTGAAACACTTTAACAATCTTAAAACTTGATAAACTTGACCCTTTGTCACCCCTGCCCCCTTTCTGTTCTCCAGGCCTATGAGCGCTCTGAAAGTGAGGAGGTAACCATCATCATCCAGCTGGTCAGGAAGATCCTCATCATAATCTCTCGGCCCGCTCGCCTCCTGGAGTGTCTGGTAAGCCGAGGAGGAGAAAATCTCTTCTTCATCGAAAATGAGATTACTTTGATTGAAACGAGTAAAAGTCGGTTCTTGTTAAAGAAGGATTGAAATGAGATTCTGACTTTTATTTTCTTAGAAAGTGGATGTGTGTCACCAGAACATGAACTGATGATCCTTGCTGAAGGAGAGTATTACTAAACTTTCACTCTTCCCCCTTCAGTGAATTAAAGGGTCAGATATATCAAAAGCCATGAGTCCGGAAATATCCACATGGCTTAATACCAGCAGAGTGTAATTACCTCCACCAGGGAGGTTATGTTGTTGGTTCACTTTGTTTGTTGTCAGCAGGATTACAGAAAAACTACTGTCCTGATTTTCATGAAACTTGGTGGAAGGGTTAAACGTGGGCCAAGGAAGAGCCCATTCAGTGTTGGAGCATATACACAAATTATTTTTCACTTCCATTAACATTGTGAAAATGGACATTTGGCCTTGACAGAATAAATACCAGACATTTTAAGATGTCTTAAAATCCGGTCAATGTAGTGCAGTTCAGTCCACATTCACGGGTACAAGTAACCCTCTTGGTAATTGACGCATGTAGCTGCTCAAACTTTGTACAGAAAGCAGTCATTATGAGTGGAGATGATGAGGCTTCAGCTAGGCACAAGCATGTTTTGATATAACTCTATATCTTTATAGTGGTGGCACTTACAGATTTGCATATTATAGAAGAGTGAACAATTGGCCTTGGCTGAGGTCTGTGCTTCTTAATTATGTGAGTAAATTGACTGGACTTGAAGCCTCTTGGATGGAAAGCTGATCATCTTTTAAGACTACAGTTTTCCACCCTTTGACTTGTACCGTCATACAGATTAAACACTTGTCTTTCCTGTTTCCTGCTGTGAGTTCAGTCTGGTAGGATATTTCTTCAGCTAGTCCACTTTAATTAGACTTGAATGCTGTTCACAGGAGTTTGACCCGGAAGAGTTTTACCACTTACTTGAGGCAGCAGAGGGCCATGCCAAAGTTGGCCAGGGAATCAAGACGGACATCCCGCGGTACATCATCAGCCAGCTGGGTTTGACACGGGACCCGTTAGAAGGTAAAGCTCTGTCATGGAGGGAAGCCTTACGCTCAGCTCACCTGCAGTGGTGGGAACCCTTGTTCCCTTACACATGGTTCAGAGTTGATAGCACACCTGGCAAGAAATGAGTTTGTTATTGTTAACTTATTGTTGCAACTGTAGAAAGAAGTCCTGCAGTGGCAACGGAACCTGAAATTCAGGTTGAGTCAGTTTAAAGATTTCATCCAGCTTGTACTGCCACATAAATACGCTGATGGTGTAATGGTACATCAAAGTCACTAACAATGTGTGACTCTCTGCAGTAATGTTAAACGCTGTCTGTCTCGCTCTGTTATTTGTAGACATGGTACAGCTCGAACAGTATGATGCCAGTACGTCAGTGTCAGTGGAACCAGACGCTCACGTGGAGGTAAACTTTCACTTTTATTTTCCCAACTACCAGAAAGTGTTTCATAATTGAAGAGGATATGGTTAAGATTAAAAAATTGGGAATCGATGCACTCTGAACACATGCCTTCTTCTTCGTCCATTGTTTTAAATTGTTTTCAGCCACCTCTGATTGCTGTGCTCAGTGTGCTTCCAGAGGACCAGGACACTTTATTTTTCTCTGGTGTCCAGTGACCCATTTTAGTGTGAAAGGAAACCATGAATATTTTAAATCAGAGCGTTTTTTTCATTTTGTTTTTGTTCGGGCAACAGAAAGCCAAGACATGTTTAAAGTGAAAATAAATCTCAAACTTGCCCTGAAATATGTGAATGTGAAACCCAAACAAATTAAACATTTGTTTGGGTCGTATCATAAGTCAGGCATCAAGTCAGCTGAGTTTTATTTGTTTGTTTAAATGTGAAAACCGTCAGTCTTTGGACTGCAAGTTGGTCCACAGTAAACTTCACGTAGCAGCTGCAGAACAGGCCCCTTGAACATTAATTATACTGTAATAAACCTACTTACTATTGATTGCTTCTATGTGTCTCTGTATTTTTAATTTGCCCATAAACAGCTGCTAGCAAAATGTTTCTGCTTCCTCTCTCTAGAATAAGGCCCCACAGACGCTGACACCAACTCGAAGGAAACCTCTTGAGAGTGACTTTGAAACGATCAAGCTAATCAGTAATGGAGCTTACGGGTAAGAAAGGGCCATTGTTTCAGCTTTCTTTGTTTTTTTCTTAATTTGTTTATTAGTTTTCCAAAAGATTTGTTGCATACTTTTTTCAAAATACTAGAAAAAACGTCCAAGATTGAAAAGAAGTTGAAAGGCACCATTGGGTTTCTTGCTGGAAATATATCACTGATGTTCCTTGAAAATCTACTGCATTGTTGCCTCGGCCTTGCCTTGTATTAAATCATTACAAGTGATTCATTACATTGTCAGAAATAAATTTCCTCTTTTTGATCAAAGGCTGAGAATATTGACAAGGTGTCTTTCAGCTTATTACGCGGCAGCATGTGACCTTATTCTGCTGGACTTACCGCCATTGCCCCATGTGAGACAGGCAACAATTTCAAAGAGAAGAATGCAGAAATTTCATTCAAATTTCATCCACTTTGCCTGTAAGGCAGCTTCATGCAGAAATATCCCACGTATGCAGCCGTGGGTTGAATTAGAATAAGGTGAAGGGAATTTTAAATCACAGAAGTGAAAGTAGCACTGAGCGAAACTTCAACCCATTTTCTTTGCCCATGTTTCTTGGGAGGGTTGTTTTCTCAAAGCCTTTTGACTGTTCAGTGTAAAGTAGTAGGTCTGATGTGGCTCCTGTGGTGTCTGACAGGGCCGTGTATCTGGTCCGCCACAAGGACACCCGCCAACGGTTTGCCATGAAGAAGATAAATCGTCAGAACCTGGTCCTAAGGAACCAGATCCAGCAGGCTTTCGTGGAGCGAGACATCCTAACTTTTGCGGAGAACCCCTTTGTTGTCTCCATGTTCTGCTCGTTTGAGACGCGACGACACCTCTGCATGGTCATGGAGTATGTGGAAGGTAAAGCAGAGAGACTGCTGTTGAGTGTTTTATATGTTTGTTTTGCAATTTGGACATTTGAGTCTTTATAATCTGTATAATGGAAATGTAGAACTACAAATAGAAATGATTACAAATCAGTCCGAGCAGCAGAAATGAAAATGAACACAGTGCTTATGGTTATCTGTTTTTCTGTGCCATTAAGGTGGAGATTGTGCCAACCTGCTGAAGAACATGGGCCCACTGCCGGTAGAAATGACAAGGATGTACTTCGCTGAAACAGTCCTGGCCCTGGAGTACCTTCACAACTATGGTATTGTGCATCGGGATCTCAAACCTGACAAGTGAGGACACAAACCAGCTCCCACTTAACTAACTGCTAGCGTTGATGATGGATTTATTTATTTATATTTGTTCATTACCCAACAGCTTATTGATTACGTCCATGGGCCACATCAAGCTGACAGACTTTGGCCTGTCCAAAATTGGATTGATGAACATGACCACCAACCTGTACGAGGGCCACATAGAGAAAGACACCAGAGAGTTTGTTGACAAGCAGGTGAGGCTGGTTCAGAACATCTTTTCACAATGAGTCAAACAACACTAATTTGAGGCAGCAGTGATTATGGAAGCAGCTGTTTCTGTTCCCCAAGACTCACCTGTGTGGGTGTGCTTGTGCAGGTGTGCGGCACTCCAGAGTACATTGCCCCTGAGGTGATCCTCAGGCAGGGCTATGGGAAGCCGGTGGACTGGTGGGCGATGGGGATCATCCTGTATGAATTCCTGGTCGGCTGTGTTCCGTTCTTTGGAGACACACCTGAAGAGCTTTTTGGACAAGTTGTCAGCGGTAAGCTCTGAAATGAGTTAAATCTTTGGAGGCAGAGGAGTTAAATTTACAATCTGTCACCAAACGTAAAAACCTTGAGCTTGTTTTTGTCAAAAACAATGTTGTGTTATGTGCCAATACCAAGATATGGAAATGATTTGCCAGCACAGATTGTATTTGTACAAAAATGGAGCTTTGCTGTTTTTGCTTTCAGAAGCTGTGGTATCATCATTTCATGCTCATCACTCCAGCTTCTCTTTCCTGTTTTTTCAGATGATATAATTTGGCCAGAAGGAGACGACGCGTTACCTACTGATGCCCAGGACCTGATCACCCGCTTGCTCAGACAGAGTCCTTTGGACCGACTTGGAACCGGTATTGCTCAGTTTACTGCTGATTAACACATGAGAAAAGCTGCAGATGGCGTTTGATACAGGCTGATACTGAAAAATGAGGGTGTTTTCTCACAATCCTAAAAGTCTGTGCAAGATTTTGTAGCAGCAGAAGGGAAGTAGGGACATAATTATGTTGATTAGTTTTATTAATTGCAAAAGTAAATCTAGAATTAAAAGAATGAGTTGACAAAAAAAGGAATTAAGAAGATGAAGTTGGAGATACAAACGAGAAACACCAATTAAGTTGATTTTAAGCCTTGTGTCAAATGCATTTTTCCTCTTGACTTTTATTGAACTCTTAAAGTCACAGAATTTCAAAACTCATGTAAACTGTGTGGTTGTAGGTGGAGCCTCAGAGGTCAAACAGCACCCCTTCTTCCTGGGTTTTGACTGGAATGGACTCCTGAGGCAGAAAGCTGAATTCATCCCCCAGCTGGAGGCAGAGGATGACACCAGCTACTTTGACAGTAGGTTACAGTTAATTCTAACTGTTGCTGAATTCAGGTTTAAAGAGTGGGTTTTTTCTCCCACATTAAAACACATTAGACCAAAATACGGTAATTTGAGTGTGTTCTCTTCCTGTTCTCAGCTCGCTCAGAGCGTTACCATCATTTGGCTTCTGATGAGGATGAGGAAACCAATGATGAAGAGTCTTCCTTGGAAATCAGACAGTTTGCTTCCTGGTCGCACCGCTTCAGCAAGGTAAGGGCTACAAGGGGTGAAGGGCCTCTAGCCTGGCTGCTAGATGATGCATTACTTCATCTGAAAACTCTTCAACACTCAGCTCAGCTCTCTATTTCACACCCACTCTCCATACAGGTTTACAGCAGCACAGAACATCTGGCGACACCATCCAACCTGAGTTTCTCCTCTGACCGCAGCCACAGTGAGGACAAGGAGGACCGCGTGGACGTGGGAGGACTCAGCCCCTCCCCGAGCCCAGCAGAGGGCAGCGTGGAGCGCAGACACGCTGGACGCATGGCCAGGTAGGCACAGGTGTCATATTGTGTATCATGAGCTGCTTTCTTTTTATTGATGATTGAATTGCTGCTGAAAAACCAGCCAAAGTAACTGTTAGTTGTCCAAAAAGAATCCTCTTGTGTTTGTGTAAATTCAGCAAGCAATCAGAACACAGTGTTGCTGTGTTGTTGTGTGATTACTTGGACTCTTGTACCAGCTGATTTACTTGTCCAACTGGTCTTTCCTTGTTTGTAGCCTTCGCCCTCGGGCCTCCTCCAGCTCCTCCCAGTCTGAGAGGAGCACTAGTCCTCTGGTGATGAGCAGCACCCACAGCCTGGAGACCATGCCCCGTTTTGCCCTCTCCACAGATGATGAAGGTAAATCCAGACTGACGTTTAGATTTTTGACTTTTCTTTTCGCAACATGTATCAGTGCTTCTATTGAAGGCATGAACTTTGAACATATTACATGTCGTTTACCTTTTATCCCCTGTTTCCTGCAGCTGAGGTGGTGGTGTCAAACCTCCGCAGGATCAGGATTCGCAGCAACAGCACTGGGGCCAAACACTCGTCACCCAAAGAGCCGACTGGCCCCCGACGCTTCGGTAACCAGCTGGAGACTCCGGACAGACAGAGGCTTCCCTGCGGAGGGAAGGTTCCCAAATCAGCCTCTGTGTCAGCCCTGTCTCTCATCATCACTACAGGTGCGTGAAATTATTATCAACACCTCAGAGTCAAGCAGAAGACAGAATTAACGGGACAATGTGCCACTGGTGTTAAGTGGTACACACAGAAATAGCACCTCCAGATCCAGAACCTAGTGTCACTCTTATGTGTGTGAATAGATGGACTAACAAAATATAAGCTTGTAATATCTTCTAACATTTGTAATTCTGAAAGTAACTGACCAGAGACATAGGAGTCATAGCACTTTTGATAAAAAGTCCTTTCTGAGGCAGGAAGCTATGGTCCTGTGTTTCCTTTAGACGACTCTGGCGGCCTCCAGCCCAGTCCCATCTCCCCACGCTCCCTGTCCTCCAACCCTTCGTCCCGTGACTCCTCCCCCAGCCGTGACCTGTCGCTCAGCCCTGGCAGCCTGAGGCCTCCCATTGTTATTCACACCTCAGGGAAAAAGTACGGCTTCACCCTGCAGGCCATCCGGGTCTACATGGGTGACAGCGACGTCTACACGGTGCATCACATGGTGTCGGTAGGTGTCAACCACAAGATTTACAACTGCCGTCTGCCTCACAAGACACACTGTTTTAATTAGGCCTCAGGTGTTTTAAATGTCATGTCCATGCCAAGTAATGTGCTTTACTCTGATTACATTAAGCAGGAAGAGAGATATAACAATGGTTATGTAATGCTCAAATGAAACTCACTCACTGTGTTGCTGTTTTAACAGAGTGTGGAGGAGGACAGCCCAGCTCACCAGGCAGGTCTCCGTGCTGGAGACCTCATCACCCACATGAATGGAGAGTCTGTCCAAGGCCTGGCCCATCCTGAGATGATAGAACTGCTGCTGAAGGTACAGCAACTCACTCAGACTGCTGCGGCAGGTTATCTTCATCTGTTTAGTTAGAGATTCACTTCAAGTTGAGTTGTGTCGCCTTTGACACAAATGAATCATTCTTTGCTTCCTATGAAATGTGCAGAGTGGCAGCAAGGTGGCGCTTCAGACCATAGCACTTGAGAACACGTCAATCAAAGTGGGTCCAGCTCGAAAGACCAAACACAAAGGCAAAATGGCTCGTCGCAGTAAGAAGAGCAAGAGGAGAGATAATTATGACAGGTGAAAATCTGAGGTTTGCTTTTCTGTCTGTCCCTTCAGCTCTGCAGTGTTACTCATCGTTTGTTTACTTTGTCAGGTCTGCAGAAAAACTAACCTGCAAATGTCCGTGCTGTGTCTCCCTCTAGTGTTAGACACGGCTCAGTGAAGTTTAGCAGCAATGTAGTATTACTTTGAGTACGTTCACTGCATACGTTTTTATTGTCATTAATCATGTGAAAATGTGCACAGGGATTGGCAAAAGATTAATAGTCAGCACATACAGGAAATTGAAGATAAAGTTGATACTAACAAACATTTACAATGTCCTAAATACTGTACCCGTCCATCAGAACGCCCTCAAACTTGGTGTCAGTGGCATTGTTTAACTCACTGAACACAATATCACATATCTGACTGTTCTTCTTCCTCCAGGCGACGCAGCATCTTGAAGAAGCTGTCCAAGCAGAGCACAGTGATGCACAGCAGTCGGAGCTTCTCCTCAGGTCTCCACCACTCAGTTTCGTCCAGTGAAAGTCTCCCAGGCTCCCCGACACACAGCCTCTCCCCCGGCCCCTCCACACCCTGCCGGAGCCCCGCGCCCGACCATCAGGCGTTTGGTGAGCTCAGTGTGACTTCAGACACACTGTTGACTTTAAGATGTGAACACAGGCGGCACTTGAGGCTCTATAGTTGCGTTATGGATGGTGCTGTTGTGAGCTCCTGTGTGTAAATACGGTCAGATGTTGAGGTTTTCTTGTGATGTGCGATATTTTAAACAGTTTTTCCTCTCCTTCTCAGACAATATCTCCCCTCAGAGCACTTCTCCATGCTCCAGTTCTCCCAGTTCCCCCGCTGCACACATCCGGCCCAGCTCTCTCCACGGCCTGGGCTCCAAACTCAGCACGCAGCGCTACACCAAGGTGGGCCGCCGGAAGTCAACCAGCAACATTCCCCCCTCGCCCCTGGCCTGCACATCCTCTTCAGCCTCCACCCAGCCTCTTTCTCCGCAGCGCTCTCCCTCTCCGCTCTCGGGCTTCGCCAAAACCCTTCACACCTACCACGGCAAAACCCTGTCCCCACCCACCATCGTTAGACACATTGTCCGGCCCCGCAGCGCTGAGCCGCCTCGATCTCCTCTGCTGAAGAGGGTACAGTCAGCTGAGAAGCTATCTGGTGTGTATCATGGTGATAAGAAGTCGTACGCCCCCCGAAGGCACACCCTAGAAGTGCCCTTTTACGGTGAGGGAGACCTGCTGGGTGACTCGGAGGCAGAGGGTGCCTGCGGAGGCTCCTACATTGGTGCTGATCACAGCAGGCTGGGGGGATACATCGGCCAGAGAATGAGGGATTCTGGAATTGAACGATCAGAGCAGCTGGTCGTGATGCGAAAACTCAACCTGTCAGAGCGGCGGGACTCTTTTAAGAAACAGGAGGCGGTGCAGGAGGTGAGCTTTGACGAGCCAGAGGAGAAAACCAACACCACAGTTACAGTAACAACCACAACCCCAGGAGCCCGAACACAACACCAGCAGCAGCAGCAGCAGCAGCAGCAGCAGCACAGGATGGCCTGGATGCTCACTCAACCCCAAACCAGCGAGGAGGTGGAGCAGGAGGTTCCGGTGGTGAGGAGGTTCACACTGGTGCCCCAGATCGCCGTGCAGGGCTCAACGGAGAGTGAGCAGGATGAGTGGGAGCCGTGTTCAGACGGAGAGGAGGCCAACCAGAAGCTTGAGCAGGAGGTGGGCGTCACCTCATCTCAGCCATAGCAGGCAGAACGTCCTCTCGCCGACTGCAGTCAGGCAGCAGAGCCCACCTCCGCCGGTCCTCAGGCTGGTCCTTCAACAGAGAGCAACACAGAGGAGACTCCCCAAAAAGGGCATTTGAGAAAGTGAGAGCTCACAACCACACTCATTTCAACTGCCCGAATTTTTTTTTTCTTTCAAAAGTTGTGAACTCATTTACAAACTTGTCTGGCTGAGAGCAAGTGGACAAGATTTTACTTGAATTTTGTAATTGTAAATATTTGCCTCAAGACATTGCAGGTGTTTTGGTCTTATTTATTACATTTGTAAACTATGATGAGTTCGTAACAGGGAAAGAGGGAAGTTCTCATTGGTTGAATAGCCAAGGCTCGACATTTTTGTATCCATAAAATGTGGTTTTATGTCTTTTGACTGGATTGTCTTTTTCTTAATAAATGTCTATTTTTTAAATAGTCACAGCACAGAGTAGTTTGATAACGCTGGGTATAATTGTTGAAGGACCAAAAGGTACGAGAAGCTATTTTAGAAGCTGAAGTTGTGGTTCATTTTTTTTCCTCCTTGGTGTCAGTTTAGATCTGAACAATGCAGCTTCCGATAAGTGTGATACTGCGATTATCTCCATCTCCATAAACCTCACAATGATCTCTGGTTCACACTGTGAGCGGCGTGGCTGATGTGTGATTTTCTGATCAATAGTCAGCCAGACTCCTTTGTGGTGTTTACAGTATACGACTACAGTATTGATGTTTTTGCTGCTTTGCTTCAGCCTACAATAGCACTGCATCCTGGAAGAAAGTGGCCAAGCCATCAAGCACTAATTAGCATGCAGCAAATTTAAAAGTTTCTCTTCACTTCGAAGCTTTGCACAGTTTTAATTGTAACATTTTGCAAAATTGTTGTTCATGAAAAGAGTAGGGACAGAAGACGTGCTGAACTGTGCTTGTCTCATAGAAGACGGACATGAACAGATGAGCTGTGTGGCCCAAGTTTCTCTGAAACCTTCCTCATGTTTCTAATAGAAGTACTTCCATTGACTTGATGGTCATGTTCCTTGCAGTGTGAATTCTGTCACGGCATCGTTCTCCTTAAATGTGGACGCAGTCAGTGCAGGGTCATTTTGTACACTGACGCTGTAAGAGTAAGACTTTAAAGTACAATCATAAAGCTGATTTGAATGAGGTATTATGTGCCATGATGTCAGTGCAGTTTCCTCTAAGCCATATCTCTGACGACAAATGTCCATTGAAATCATTTGTATAGTTTGGAAACTCAACCCATACTTTCTGCCCTAAGTGTTCGTGTGTGTTTTATGCACTGTTGTCTTGACAACCTCTCATGAAAAATGAAGTTCTCACATCTGCGAACATCTGTAAACACTGGCTCTGCTTTGTGCTGTCATAACTTCTTGTACCCAACATGTTCAGGGAGAACAATGATCAGCTAAGTCGAAGTCGATGTCGTCTTCTTTGGAGCCTGGAGGGAAAATCTCTTTGTGTAAAACATTTTGGTATTTATTTTTTGGTCTCTCCTTACTTGTAGTAACAAGACATGTTGCACCTGGGAATGTGTTGGATCCTCATGAGTGTTTTTTGTTTTCCCTGAAACCGTAGCTTTCCTCTTTTTTTTCCCCACCCCTACATGAGCATGTCAGAGACGCCATGCCTAAAAGTCCTACTTCTTTTACTGTGTAGTGATGTTTACATCCAGGGGAAATGTGCACTACTGTATTTTACCATGAATGTTAAAGGTCAACTGAAAATGGCAGAGGGAAACTCGTACATCGAATCCAAACCCAGGGCTTCTTTGAACAAATGTTTTATGTCTTTGTACTGTACAAATGTTGATGTTTATTTTGATAATGAGGATGTATAATTCCAAACGTGTTGAAGGACATGATATGCACAATGACAATTTCAGGCGCCAGGATTTTGGGAAGTCTGCCTTGAGGGAATGGGCTGTTTTTACAAAAATACATAACAGTATTTCACACCCAGTACAGACTGGATGTGCGTCACATTTTTTCCACTACAAAGACAGATTTTTGATGTTAATTGTCTTATCCATGGTGGCCGTTCCTGTATTTTGTACCAACTTTCTCTTGAGTCGTCACTTTATAAGATGGGAATTGTTGATGTGTTAAATCCTTCTTCCTCCTTAAAAGCTAATCTCATGATGACCTTTACAGGATGCCGTTGTCGTGTCAGCACAGTGAGATAATGTGGCGCTAAACGGCTCGGTTGTTTTTGCAGTCTGGCAGAATTGTTTACATTGAACAAACATGCTATGAACTGTACAGACGTTTTGTATCCTGTGGCTGTATATGATGAAACTCCCCTCTTTGACACAATGAAAGGAAACAACACTCAGACATGTCTGGTTTTGCTTTCTTCTTTTGAAACTGTTCATTAAGAGTAATTTAGCACCAAGCTGAGATGCATTTAGTGCTTTACATGCACTTAAAGTTACTGGTTTATCGTCAGCTTTTTGAAAATACCTGCTTTCATAGCTGTCACGTAAAGGACCAACCCAGCTTTCGGGATGAAAGGAAGCCATGTTAATGGCTCGATTTCTGCTGGAAAACCCTGATTTCTTAGCCATGTGCACACTGAACCTGATTTATAATGTTTCTTTTTTTACGTGTGCATATTTGCATGAAAATTATGTCATACAGGGAAGGTAATGCTGCAGAGGGATGAGTAAAACAGTATGAATCTAGAAGTGCATTCATGTCAATAAAATAATAGGATACAAGTCAAAGTAAAACAGACGATTTAATACTTTATGAAATTTATCCACTCAGATTTGCACAATAAGAGACAACTTGTACTCTAAACTCTACTGTAAACAGGCTTCATGGTTAAATAATAGATCACACATAAAATATGATTTACTTACTTCCAAAATGATTCGACAGAAGGTTTGGGGGATGCATGCATGCATACCGGATTTCTCCAGATAACCTGGTTTCTTATGTGAATGTAAATGTAGTCGATGCTTGCTCGCTGGAGGTCAGCAAAGACAAGAATCTCAGCTGGTGTTAAACTCACTCTCGGAAAACAAATAGGCACGACATGCTGTTGTACACGTGCGTGTGTTCTCCTGTGGACTCTTCTGTTCGGTGCATGCTGCATGAGACAAGCACACATCTGTAAGACTTGATCGCATGGTATATCGGCGTTGTCGCCCCTGTACTGTGTTTTCTTGTGCAACAAATAAAATTTGTATTTCTCCTTGACTCATCCTGAATCTGACTTCACTGATGATGAATTTTGTTTTATCACATCTTGTGCTCTTACACAGCTCTGTTGTGGGAAAATAATTGGGCAGTATGCAGGCTGTAATGAATTTAAAAGGTTTTTCAAACGTGATTCTCTGCAACACACTGCTAGATTTCTGCATACAGTAATCATACTAAATGCTTCATTTTTGCCAGCACTTTGCTTTTAATATTTACTGATGAGCACCGACCACACAAATACATAATTATCTTTATTATCATAGTACTGACATGTCCATGTGTTGTTAAAAAAATGAATAAATTGAGCTTTGAAAACCAAAAGCATTAATTTGCAAAACATTTTTAAACATTTATATTGTATAAAGACTTTTATGTCTGAAACATAAGTCCATACAGCTGTTATCAGCATATTTGCCCTGGAAATAAAGGCCATTATTTGAGCTAGAATCAACAGTGTAAATTTCCTGTTAATCGTTTGTAACATTTTACAACTATTTTTAAGCCGCTTGGCTCTGTGTGAGGCTGCTGTCAATGTTTGTAATGCAGCAGTTTTCCCTCCAGACCGCCAGGTGTCAGTAACGTGCGGAGAAACGTGATTCCACTGAAGAAGTCTTGTGTCCTTCACAACAGCAAACATGGCGACTGCTACCAAATTCATCCAAAGGCTGAGGAATTTTTTATCTGGGGTAAGATACACCGCCCTGGACAAAGTTTATTTCCGAGCCGGGACGTACTGTGAACTAAACAACCGGATAATTTGAAGTTGCTAATTTAACAAACAAGTTGACGATTCTATCCGCCTTTTAAGAGCTAACGTTAGCCAGTCCAGCTAGTTGGACGATAGTTAGCTAAGATACATATAAATAAAGGATAGTGATAATTAGCTAGTGTGTATTGATAGTGTGTTTTTCAGCAGAAAGCAGTAATACTTAGAGTAGTTAATCCAATTATGTTCTTTTTCAGCGCGACCTGCAAGCCAAATTGCAGCTGAGATATGAGGAGGTTGCAAAGAGGTAACTGTACAGACTACATGCACTTGTTACCATGTTAGCCAGTTGAACTCAGCTTCCCCACAGTGCCCTTCACGTTGCTCATCTTAAAACAGTTTTATTGTCTCCCGAAACACCTAAAATCCAGTTAATACCGGCGGGTCAGAGCAGGAACTGGCACAACTGCTTTGACGTCCTAGTTTGGACCATTATCCAGTTAGTACAGTTTGTTGGCTCGCAGTGAACGATGGCAGCTAATCACGGCTTGTACTTGAAACACTGTGCTGCAGCAGGTTTGCCACTACCTATGTAGGTCATCCTAAGAGTTTTGGGGACTGAAACTTAACTAGATTTCATTTTTGCTACACTAAAGTGAACTAGTTATGGCATATGTGCCCTGACAATTGCCTCTCAGGCAGCACCTGCTGTATCGGACCATGTATTGTGTCAGTCAATCTAATTAAATGCTCCTGGTTAAGTTTTTAAAGCTTGTGCAGTGATTTTTGCATCCATTAAGCTCTCAAAATCATGGATGAACTCAAACTGACCCTGCCGGATATTGAATGTAACACTCATAAGTATGTTTTGATTAGTGCATAATCACCTGAAAATAAAAATTGTGTTTTTGTTAACTTGGAATGAGCTCTTTATATCTACGAAGAGAGCTGGTCCTCTTCCCTGGAGACCATGATGGACAAACCAAACATTGGCTCTAGAGGGTGTTTTTTTTTTTTTTTTTTGCGAGTTCTTTGGCCTTTTACACACTTGAAAAGGGAGGGTGAAGGGTATACATGGGGCTGTAATCTGCAACCTCAATGCTGGATGCCACTAAAACATACAAACTGCATAGTAGACATTTTATTCACAGCAGAAATGCAGTCACATTCTGTTCACAATGCTGTTTTTCTACAGGACACAGCCTCCTCCAAAACTGCCCGTAGGTCCAAGCCATAAGTACGCAAGCAACTACTACTACACCAGAGATGGACGCAGGGAGTCTGTGCCCGCCACAGTTGTCATGTCTTCACAGAAAGCTCTTACTGCTGGCAGGTAAATGCAAGACAGTGAAACCCAAATTGCTCCCAGTGGTCCGTGTGTGTGTGTTAAACATGTATAAATGCAGCCATTTACCCCTTTCTTAACATGCGTGGATTAAGATAAGAAGCGGAGCAAACAAACCTGATGATCACAGCTGAATTACTCATCCATTTCTTAATAGTGACCTGATTTCTGTTCATGATGAGAAAGGTTATATGGTCATAGAGTGAATACTAGTAGATGATGGGAAATGTAATTTATTTATGCTGAATAAAACACCCACAGATCCTCAGCTAACCAAAAGCTCACTTACAGCTACTGGAAAGTGAAGAAAGTACAAATGTGGGTTTAGATCATCTGACCTGCTGTGAGTGACTCACTCACATGACAGAAAAATATTATTCTGACCTGACTGCACAATGAAGGCAGTAATGTGAGTAAGATGGGACCCATGGAAACAACCAGGAGCAGGAGGAGTCATGGTAGTTTGAGTAAGTGTTGCTGTAGTAAAACACCAATATTAGATTTGAGTTTTAAGGTCATTCTAACTATGGAATCACGTAAATCTAAACACGTAAATTTACGGGTATGCATCAGAGATTTCTTCACATTTTTGCTACAAACAGAGTAATCCAGCTGTTTGATTACACCTGCCAGAGATGCTCACAGTGACCTGTTCCTGCTGAAATGCGAAGTTAGTCAAACAACTAGATTACTATTGATAACTGAAGTATTGTGTTTGCAGTGAATATTTAAGCACTCTCAGTATTTTGTTGACTCTTTTGATTGCTTCTAGTCAAGTTGCTGAGGCCCCAAAGCTTCCAGTGACCCCAGGTGCGACATATAAGGCGCCACCCCTCTCCACGGACCAGCCATATCTTTGAGCAGCAGGATTAACCCCTTCAGCATCAACAACCCAAATTCTCCAGCCAATCCCGCTGGAGAGGCCTGACCATTGTGTGTGTTGGCTTTATCCAGTACAATAGAAAGTGTGAATAAAATGTCTTCTATTTAAGTTTTTTTTTTTGTCCAACTCGTTATTCTGGTTCTATTATGAACTGATCAAATGTGAAATGTATGTGAAAGTGAAAAATAGTTTGCACTCAGGGTGTGAGGTTGGTGCAGATGTAGACAGATGACTATCAGACTATCATTACTGATGCACTCATGTTAAAGCAGGTTTTATTTTTGTAGTTTGTTGAGTTGGAGCTGACGTTTCACAAGCTCTTCATATGTACTGTTTGCACTTACAGTACTTGAGTAAATGTACTTCTACTACGTTCTGGTTCATGGGGAGTCGTGACCTCAGCAAACTGCATCTACTTCAGCCTCAAGGAGCTCTAATCAGCGAACGTGGCTGAAAACACCTGTGTCGATGTGCACACAGTTAACACACACACACACACAGGCTGTTCGATGACAGAAGTTCCTCTGAAAGGTGAGCAGTTTCAGTAGTTTTCCACCCAACACGTTAGTTGTGTATTACAGTGTATAATATTTAGTGCCAGACCAGAAGAACTCCATTTATGAGGCGGGGGCATATTTCAAGGTCATATTCAGCAGCATTTGTTGTGTTTATTTATACAATAAATACAAGCAGACGTTTAGGAAACGTTTTAAAGAATCATATCACGTATTTAAACTACGTGGCATCACCGAATAACTGAACAAAGCAAATACCCAGTGTGTTGGAGACTGTTCCTGTCTTAAAGCATGGCGGCAGTGAGCAGTAAAGGTGCTGTCGGTCGCTCCGGTAACGACTTCATTCACTAACCCGTCTGACAGCAGCAGCAGCAGCTCTTGCGTCATATTTCCGCGCCACATGCGATGCAGCCGTGGAGGACATCGAGCATGGGACACCTTGGCGGTTTCTTTCTGCTGGTCTTCCCTCTAACCTGCCGTCTTATCTGGGGTAACGTGCTTCAATTCCTTGTGCATGTGTGTGACATTAAAGAGCGATTTGTTTGTTAGTTAGTTAGTTTGTTTGTGTTTTAATGGCGGGACGAAGTGAGTGTCAGTCGGGCAGACCGCCTGTCGCTTTGAATGAGGTCTATTTACAATCAAGTCGATGCAGAAATGTTTTTTTGTGTTAGTAAGAGACCGCCAAGTTGTTTACAGTCTGAACCCCTGACAAGATCATTTTCAGATTTGGACAAAAATGTATTTAACGTTTGTTTCATTTTTAGTTTTTTTTTTTTTTCCGGTTTCGTAATCTAAAATGTGGTGGAGCACGAGTGATGAGCGCAAAACTGCAGAGAAAATGTTTATTTTGTCCATTTATGGAATAACTTCAGACTTAACCCAATAGACTTTATGCCACCACGTGACACATAAGGGTGTAGTTCTCAAAATAAGACTGAAAATATCAAAAAAATCTCATTATTTTGATGCTAATTTGTTTCTGTTGTTTAGCACATGCCCCCTTTTTAGGTTGTTTATTGACATTATTTGTTGTAAAGTACAAGCTGTGGTGATCTTTGCCTCAGATATGTAATTACTTTGTTGTCCTTTGCTTCAGGTGCTGCAGGTCACTCTCTGCCCGCCTGCCACGAGCAGCTGCAGTTCAGGTGCAGCGATGGCTCGTGCATCCCGAGACTGAGTGTGTGTGATGGACACACAGACTGTGAGGACAGATCAGATGAGCAGCGTTGTGGTGAGTGTATATTCAACAACGTGATGCCATCCCAAACCATGAACACACACAGGGACACCGGTTTGATGTTCTTGACAAGGAAAGGGAAGATTATTTAGGTAGCACATCAACAATAAGGCAAAGTGCTTTACATAAATACATTAAAAGGCAGGCAGGAGTGTATAGATAGGATTTAAAAGGAGTAAAATAAAACAGAAGCACTTTCCTCTTTAGTTAAGAGGTAGATGATAAACCGATGGTTGGATTGTTTTGACAATAATAAAGGTAAATGTTCTACTGACACCATTCATTCGTCATATACAGGTGAAGCTAGAACCAAGATGTCTGATAATATGGTGCAGTAACATGAGTACTAAACTCTCCAGAACACGCTCACGGCTAAGTTCACACTGGCTGCAGACTGGAGGTCAAAGGTGGTTATCTGGGATTTAGCAGTTAGTTTCTGCTTTATCGGTGGCATCACCAGCACAAATGGTATCAAGTCTAATAAAGTCTAACAGGTTCAGTCTAATTGTTGTGCTGTGCCCTTTTACCTGCACTTACCTGGAGTCTTAGCTGATAAGAAATTACTTTAAAGCAGGGTTATGTTTAGTCCTGCTGACTGTTTCAAAGCAGAACTTGACATATTTTGCCATAAACTCACAAAGCCTTGATTGTACACTAATGTCAATAAATCTTGATACACAGTAATGCAAATTTTTATCTTAACTCATTGACCTTGGGCATACAGCATGTTGATCTACTTTCTTTCATTTCTGTGTTGCAAAGATATCTAATTTTCTTGCACTGTGTGGGGAAAATACCGCTGCAGATTTCATTTTATAATCCCGTTTAAATCATTAGAGACGTTGATATTGTATAATCCCAATTCCTGTGGGATTGGTGTTGGATTTGGTGTTCAGTATGAACCTCATGCTCAACAGTGTTTGCAAAGAAAAACTCTGCAGGAGAAAGGCCTCAATGTGGCCGGCGGTGTTAAACACAAACATTGCTGTTGTGAGGAATGCCAGTAGGCATGAATAATGGCAGTGTTGCCTCGAGGTAGAGAGGCTTAGGCCTGAAAGTCAGTGGTTTGAATGCCGGCCAGGAAAATGTCGAACACAAGCAATGCCTCCTTTCTCCAACTCAGAAGAAAGACATACCAAAGCAATGTCAGTCATATTTATCTGTGTAGTCACACCATGTCTTACACAGGCGTGTCCCCCTGATGGAGTGGACACATTGGTGGCGTTGTAGACCTGAGGAAGCTGTGGGCAGCCAGTATGGTGATGTGTACTGTGATGCTGTAAATTTATCAGCCATGTCATGATACTGTGGCAGCTTTGGCTTCAGTAATTATGGGTTTAATAGGCAATTATGCAAAACAGTCCTGACAATATTGGATTTTTATATAATCTTGATTTTATCCATACATTTATCCATTGAGCTTCTAGAGCAGGGGTGGGCAAACTGTTCCACAAAGGGCCGCTGTGGCTGCAGGTTTTCTTTCCAACCAATCAAGAGCTCACAGTTTGACCGATCAGCTGTCTGAAGAGTGAGATCAATTGATTGAATGAGTCAAGTCTGGTGTGCTGCTGCTTGGTTGGAAAGAAGACCTGCAGCCACAGCGGCCCTTTGTGGAACAGTTTGCCCACCCCTGTTCTAGAGAGTATACCATAATCATATATATTCTATATATTACATGTAGTTTTCTTCTTGTTCCAACCGTTGAATGTAAGTGGAGGGTTGTTCCCAGATTCATTGCTGAATGTGTAAAGTTTCTCTGTGCTGATTTTAAGAGGTGGGCCTACAAGCACGATTTGTGACATCACAAATAGTTTGTAAGCCAATCCTGGTCCAGTATTCAACTTAGGCAAGTGTGATGTGGAGACCTGTTAATTTTAGTGGTGTGAAAAAACATGTCACCAACACCTGAAACACTCCTGTAGGAGCCATTCTTCATTAATGTTTTGTGCAAATACCTTATTTAACCACAAGGGTGTAGCATATTTCTGTTTCTGTTTAATTGGTAACTGCCCAGAAGCAGGTGAATGAAAGAAGGTATAAATCAGTAAAAGTTAGATGGTGGGAGGGAAGCACAACAGTTCCTACCAGCATCCAGAGGACAGCCAGTGTTTTTTAGCTTCAGTTCACATCAGCTTTCATGGTATTGTTCTGTTTTTGTGGTGTTTGTCTTTTTTTTGTTGCAATAAATGGGAACCAAAGGAGAACAGCTTTGCAAAGTACTTTGTTTTACCTGGAATCGAGTTAAGTTCAGTCCTCAACCCACCATTATAAGACTAATTAAGTTGATTTTTTTGGATAGTCACCATAGCTCTGTTTGTTCAAGCCATTCAGATCCAAAGTGAAGCATTTAGAGACTCTTAAAGGCTGCACACATTGTTTAACTGTGACTCTCACTCTTCACAGGCCACCTGTGGTGTAAGAAAGATGAATTTGCCTGCCGCAGCAGACGCTGCATATCTCGTCATTTCCTTTGCGATGGCGTGGACAACTGTGGAGACGGGAGTGACGAGGCTGCCTGCCAGAACTGCACCACCTTCTCCTGCGGGCCGCCTGACACCTGCCTGCCCGCGAAAAAGCTGTGCGATGGCCGAACTGACTGCGAAGACGGGCGGGACGAGTCGCGGGAGCTGTGCGGTTTGTCTCGGCCACATCCTCAGACTTCTCCCACGTGTACGGCGTCTGAGTTTCAGTGTGGAGACGGGCGATGCATCCGCCAGACCTGGAGGTGTGACAACTCAACAGACTGCTCTGATGGCAGCGACGAGGACAACTGTGGTGAGTGATAATGTCTTCAGAAGCAGAAGAGGATCAGCTGTGTAAGGATCGTACAAAAGCAGACGTCCCTGTCCACATACCTCTGTGTTAGTTCCATTCTGGGAAATATTACAGACATTTTAGATGACACTGTGCTTTCAACCATGTGGCAACAGTTCGGGGAATGCTTGCATTTAGTTTCATTTTGACAATGCTGCCGTGCACAAAACCAAGTCCATAATTACTTGGTTTTCTCATTTTTTTCCTATTCATATGGGCAACAATATACACAACAGTGTAATGACTTGACAATATGACCACACAATGAGAAAACAAGAAAAAAAAAAATTCAGAGTAATGTATAAGCGTTGCACTCGGTTGTACACATGAAAGTGAGTAGCTGTGCGACGAATGAGAAGAAGCTTTCGTACTGTCTCACCTCTGCAAACGCTGTGTGAAGTGGGTGTGAATGTCAGATTGTTGGTTCTGAAAAGTGTGAAAAATCATTAAGACACTGCCTCCGTAGCCCCTTTGTGATGTCTGTCAACGCATCCTGACACCTTCAGTGATGCCGAGGCTGACTGAGAACAAATACCTGCAGACAGGTTCTCAAATCCACTGAAGTTATAGCAGCGAAATAATGCCTGTTGTATGAAACAGCCACTGTTTTAGGGGTGCCCACATTTTGGACTTTGTTGCTGATGTTCTACCAGCCAGCCAGCAGAGGGCAGTATAGGACTGCTCCATACTGCAGGACTCTGCGTCCTCTCCTAGTGGCCTGCAGGAAATGCATCAATAACAGCAGTAAATGATGATGAACTGGTCATTGGTTGGAAGAAAATATTGCTCTGAAACACAGTCTGACTTAAAACTGAGCTCTGACAGCCAAAAGTCTCCACTGGTGACAAGTCATTCTTCATTGAGTCCAGAATTACTCATTCAAAGACAACTGTAGTTTGAGCATCGTTAGTGAAGATCGCCACAGACAGATTAGATGTGAGGATTTTTCTTAATAGTGACAAGGTAGCACAGCAGTCTTACAGCAGAATAATGAATAACGAAGAAAAATGCAGCTCTTGTTGCAGCTTCTAGGAGGTGATGATTTGCTGTTTTTTTTTTCTCTGTTTTACACCATTATAGATTATTTTTGTGTTAAACAAGAGATTTGCTGATGTCACCATTGACTCCATAACAGCCATCAGACTAATCAATAATGAAAATCAGTGCACAAGTGTCATATAGCTTTGCTTTGCTTTTCACTGTTTCTGTATGTCACCGTATGACATCCTTGTGAACAATCTGTACCGTGGTAATTCAGGGCTGGGAGGCCGATCGAAGCCCTGTGCCCTTTCACTGTGTCACCTGGCTCGGATGTCGTCCAGCATTAGTCTAATTTGTTACTCATCCTTATCAACAAAAGGAACTCAGTGTGTAAAAAGCATTAACAAACCACACACATATCCTTATTCAAAGTATGAATTAGCTTGTGGTGAAGCTCAACATTTTCAGTTTGTTTGGAAGCTGTGTTTTGAGTGTATCACATTTCCACAAGTGTTTTTATCCTGATTATTCACACATCTGATACTGAAAGGATGTCCTCATTTTATGGTATCGATGCTTTCTTAAATTTGAAATGTACTGTAGGTTGTTCTTTGGTTCCTTTCAGAAGTCTGCTGGTTAAACTAAATGTTCATGGTGGCTGAGCCCAAAACAGGACACTCTTAAACAAAACGTGACATTTTGACATTTCCCTGCTGGATGGATTGGCACAAAATTTGGTTCACACATTCACCTATCATGCATACTTAATGGGCTTATTTTCTTTTTAGCAAATTGAGTCTTTTCTTCTCCCTTGTGTTTGGCCATTGTTCTTTTGGCTGCAGTGGTCTAGAGCAAGGCATGTGAGTTGAAAGGGACAGCATTCAGCATCAATGATCAGTTCCCCAGAGAAATGAAACGCTGCACCCTGTTTTCCCCTTTCTAATTATGCCCATGGGGGTCCATCCCAAAGGACTGCTCAGGCAGCACTCATAGCGCAATTATTAAATTAAAATTAAACTGAGACTCCGGTCATCGGCTCACAAAAGTACCACACTGCTTAATCGTCTCAGCTTTAGCCTTCTGACATGTTAAATTCAGAGCTGAATGGATAAACCACATATTTTCTGCATTTTCATATAACTAAAGTGTTGCTATACTACTAAAAAAAATGTTCCAAAACAAACATACGGTCATAGATCCAGGTGGTTAATGTGTTGTTAATGGACTCGTAAAACCATAGCCAACCTTTATGGGCCCAGTGATGACGATCCACGTTTCTTTCACACGTGGAGCACGTACTGTATGCGTGATGGAGTTCTCTGACTCAACTCAAGTGGTTGTTCTGCACAGGTCACCAAACAAAGCAACTTGACATTTGTCATTCAAGCAAACAGCCGCGTACTTCCTTTTATGAAACTACTGATGATACAATGTTTGTTTTTTGCAGATCAGGACGAGTGTAAGGTCAATAATGGAGGCTGTTCTCACCGATGTGTGGACCAGCCGATGGGTTTTGTCTGCGCCTGCCCCGACAACATGAGGCTGGTCAGGGACAGCCAGTGTGAGGGTGAGCGGCTCCCTGACGGAGCAGCTTGGTTCCTGCTGACTGCTGCTCGGTTATTTGTGTCACCAGCTGTAAAGAATTGTCCTGTTGCATCGCTCAACATGGCCTTATTATATCTCATAGAGGATTGTAGGGTTAGTTTTGAAAGGGATAGTTCATTTTTGGGGGGAGAAAATGCTAAAACTTACACCATTTTTGCTATTGAGTAACATGAGTTGCGCTTTTTTTTTAACACGTGCCTGTGCTGTTTCCTTGAAACTCCTTTTCAAGTAGCTGTTCTTTCATCTAGAGGTGGACACGTGTCTGGAGAGAGACGTGTGCGATCAGTTGTGTGTCGACATGAATGGCAGCCTCAGCTGCGACTGCCACGAGGACTACCAGATGAATCCAACAACCAGAGAATGCACGGCCAAAGGTGAGGGATGATGATCAGTGCTCCTCCTAACCAGCCACTGACGACATAAAAGATCAAGATGGTTTTGTGCTCCACAACAATCCTGGGCTTTCCCATTCATATCATATCATTTCAGCCATATTGTCAATTTGGCCACAGACACAAATGAAATAAATAATGCTTAAGCTGCCCAAACACCAACCTCACATTAGCTTGACAGTCCAACTCCAATTTCTGCAAACTGCAAATTCTACTGGGTAAAACACCTGTCCAGCTAATGATTAACAAGCAAGCTAAATTTGGTCTGCAGTCAAACCATCAAAGTAGCTGTGAGTTTCTCATCATTAATCACCACCTAACTGTGACTGAATGAGTTAGTATTTCTCCCACCGAGCTCAGTCAGACAGATCCTGACATATCACATGTCATTATCAGTGTCGTTACTGCAGTCGATGACCACCACTCATTGACCTTTGTTTTGTGATGAGGTGCCTTGGTTTGTTTTCCCTGAAGCTTTTATTTAATAATAGTGTAATAATTTCCTTTCCCGCTGAAAGAAACCTTGCAAACTAGTGCCGTAACACAATGCTGTTTAGACCTAAAAATAATGGCATATTTTAACCATGTGTCTACATTCATCTAGTAATAAAATATGTCTGAACCCCACCATCAAAACGAAATAAGTACATGAAAAAGTAAGCCTAAACTGAGCTTAAATAAGAGCCGTTAGTGGTCCCAGTGGAACCTGAAGGTGGAAATGGAATGCATGAGGTTAGTGGAAAATATAAGTCAGAATTGCATTGAGCCGTATGACGTGTTTTTTTTTGAGAGTCTAGACGTTGTGTGTATAATGAGAGGAGGCCCAAATAAATTTAAAGTTGGTCTGAAGTGTGAAAAATGAGAAAGCTCACGGGGACACTTTTATGTTGCTCTGCTGTCAAAACTCTAATGAAGTCTGAATCTTCTCCAGAATGCACTGAACAGGAGGCGGAGTACAGCCTGGACAGGTCTCTTCTACCATTTACCTGTCCCAGACAGGTTTTTCAGGACAAGCATCCTTGAATTGGCACAGAATCTGTCCCCGCGCTCGCCAGGACGTGTCTACTTTGAGCTGTTCTGAGATCTTGACCGTGTTGCGAGCTGGCTCAGATGCAACAGTTACAACAGTTTTCAAACATATTTGATTCTGTTGGAACCAAAAACCAGATGACACACACAGTTATTGTTATTGTGTGTTTTTATTAGATATATGAGTATCAGTCCAGTCATGGATCTCTCACAATGGAGACGAACAAATAAAAAAAAATTGCATAAGAACTCACTAGAATGCATGCCTGCTAATGATATTTGTTCGGCAGTAGTGGCATGTGGCAATTTTTTTATACTTAGTCATGAAGTGCAGACTGGTCCCACCTTAATAAACTTTGACTTATTTGCACTGTGAAAGAGTGTGACTGTACAAGCAAATTAGCACAAGTTATTACAGTATGACGACCTTTGCATTGTATTAGTGAATATTTACAGCCGGGTTGGGTTGGGTTGTTTTTTTTTTTCTTTTGGATTCAGTGCTGATATGATGCCTGAGATTGGTGCAGATGCCAAAACATGGACCTTATCACAGCTTTAATTGAGTGTGATGCTGTATATTCACGTCCGTTGAAGTGTTAAAATAAACAGTGGTGATGACAGCTGCTTTTAGTTTCCAGTTGACAATGGTGTACCTTATTGCCACTCAGCATAGATGATGTTCCTCTTCTTGTAGAGAAAGAGCACAAAGTAAACAACTTTTAATTTCATTGGTGTGTCTGTGTATTTTCAGGGGAGGAGGCTAGGCTGGTTTTCACCTCTTCAAAAGGAATGAGGTGGATAAGCACCACTGGCACTGAATACAGGGAGCCAGCTCCACATTTACCAGGACCGGGGCCAGTGGCGGCCTTGGCCTCTAACCGAACACTGTACTGGGCCCGGCAAGGACGAGGCTCCATATACAGGTAACAGAGTGGAGCTGGAGCTGCTTCGACCACCACACACTGCTCTGTATTAGCTTCCAAAGCTGAGGCTGAGACAACTCCTGTCAAAAGCACAACCTGTGATCCATATTTAAGCAAATGGATAACCCCATCCATCCATTTCCTACATTTATCTGGCTCTGTGACAGCAGGGATAAGCAAAATAACCCAGACATCCCCTTCCCTGCTTTCACACAGCTTTTTATCACGTACAATACCTGACACCAAAATTACCCACAATGCAACCTGACTACCATCAGTTCAGTTGGAGAGTCGGGTTCATTGTGCTAATAGAGTGCTAACAGTGGAGTGGCCTGCAGAGGTCTCTCACTCAGGTCTTCAGATGACTTGATTTCATGCTGCTCCATCTGGAGCGGCAAAAGATCTTCTGTGACTTTTTCCACATATGCAGTCAAACTCCCCAAGACCCGTAAACAGACTTATGTGCAAAATTGGTGGAGTTCCCCAATGAGGGTGAGCGCAGCCACTGTGAAAAACTCAAAGAGTGACTGTAAGAAGTTTGCAGTTTTCGTAGTGCAGCATGGTGGCTGTGGTCAGTTTGTATGCGTGCTACTTACGGTGGGTTCCAGTAGCGTGATGTTTGTCATGCATCAAAATAATCATAGAAACGTCTTGAACCACACGCGCTTCTTACCTGTTCATCTGTAAGCTCAGTATGTTGCAAGTCCCTTTCATTTTGACAGCTTTTGTTTCAGTCATTACGAATAACCCAGTTGAGCTCATTAGCAGTGTGTCACTTTGTACACATTAAGCAATGTTCTATCATTATTACAATTATTTATACGGCTACAAATTCAAGACTTAGAATTTCCCGTTGTTTTAAATTTCACTTCAAACTAAACAGTAGAAGATCAAACATTTCACTCCTCCCTCTTTTATTCCTGGCAATGTTCTCAGTGTATAAAAAGCTTTCAGAAAGTGTATCTATCTGATCTTTTAATCTGTTTGAGCCCGTACACACAAAGAAACGGAAACTTCTTGTTCTTTGTACCTTATTGTACCACTTATGTGTAGCTGCTAATTGTTCAACAATAAGAATTTATATGGTGGATGGTGATATTTAATCCTGTACGTGAAACCCCATCCTCACTGAATCTGCACACAATGTTTCTTGTGAACATGAAGGCTTTTAACACTTTAACCAACAAGTTCATCTTACAAAAGTACCCGACAGGAAGTTGAGGTTGAGCTTGTACACATCAAGATGAGAAAAGAAGGCTGTTGTTTGCCTGTCGTGAGAAGCGAAGTGAACGTCATACTGTAGATGAATGCAAAGCAACAGAAGATGAATCACTGACAGCAGTGTCATGTCGGGATCTCGTTTGTCCTGATTTTGAATTTGTGACATTTTACAAACTAAAAAAAAGCCCCACACTGTTCTACCAAAGACAAAAACAGAGGCTCATTCATGCAAGTGTTGGACAAGTTTGAATTTTGACCTGATCATGCTGCAGGATGAAAAGTCAGAGGATTACCCAAATTACTACAATTCATGCTTAGAGACTCATGAATGTATGAAGCAAATTTCATGGCAATCCATCTAACAGTTGAGATATTTCACTCAAATCCCAAAATGTGAAAGTCAAGGTGACACTAGAGGAAAAATCTGAGGATTACCAAAGTCTTTGGGCTTCATCCTCTGTGGACCATGAATATCTTTACATAATATGTCAGACCGATCCAGCAAGTAAGTGCTGAGTCATTTCAGTCTGGACCGAAGTGGTGGACTGACCACGTGCCACGAACATGGCTAATAACAAACATGGAGGACTGTAGTTTATTGGGTCGCTTTCTGCTTGAGTCTACAGTCACAATTAGAGGCGATGAATGAACCCACTGAAGGACGTGGTTGTGCCTGTCACGGTGAGGATGTGGATGGATTGGGTAGAACAGAACTTTGAATAAATGCCATATTTGTTTCATTTATTATGTATGTTCTTTTCGCCCCTGGATGTTTATCAGGGTCTCCATGGATGGAAAGCAGCAGGGTTCAGTGTTGCTGCTGAAAGTTCAAGGTTCAGTGTCAGGCCTGGCTGTGGACTGGATCCACCAGCTCCTCTACTGGACCAGTATGGAGAGTGGTTCTATCAATATTGGCCTGCTGGACGGTTCGGCTCAGCGTCCGCTTATCACAGGACTGGACAGACCTTCTGCAGTGGCTGTGGATCCTCTCCAAGGGTAGGAGGGCCGCAGCATTTACTATTCATTTAAGTTAATACTTAAAAGCATGAAGGATGTTTACTGTACTCAAGTCAGAAGAATTATTAAAAGCTTTATCTGTGATGACATGTTCTTCAAATTCCAGATGATGTTTGTCTGCAGGTTCTTTTGAACTAACACAACATCACTTACGGTGCAGTGAGAGGTGGTTAAACACAAGATTTTAATCATGTATTTACCCAGGGATGGGAAATGTAGCACATAGCAATTCATTCGTACATTAACAGATGGCAGATAAACGATAAAGGGAGCTGTGTTGGGTTCCTTCATATATATTGCTTGATAAAAATGTGTCCAGTGACGTGGGTTTAGGTTAGCTTAGGCGCACCTTACTCTTTATATGCCTGTTTTTTCAGTCTTAAAACAGTATTTGTTTGCCAACTCGGAGGGAAAAGCAGTCTGAATAACTTTTCCCTTAGATTTTTAAAGCATAGAGCCTCTGCCAGCCAATAAAAATGATAAGGTATATGTAGTGCGTTTTGTAGAAACAGGTGCAATACGGTCTGCTTCACAAAAACGAAAAATAGACACAAAAAGACATTCAAGAAATCTGAACTTTAAAAAAAACCTTTAGATAGATTTTTCATGAGCTTCTTCTTTTTTCTCAGGCTGCTCTTCTGGGCTCAGTGTGGCAGCACCGCAAACATTGAGAGAGCTAGCTTGGACGGTGAGGACAGGATGAAACTGGTCACGCACTTAATACGCCACCCCGTCGCCCTCTCTCTGGGTATGCTCTGAAATTTTACTGAAACTTTTATTTGTTCACTGAGTTTTGGGTTGGGATTGGGATTTTCATAGTCAAATCTATGTAAATTGCATAGAGAAGTTCAAAGAAGGGTAAAGCCCCACAGCTTCCCCATCAGCACAGGAGCAATATATGTGTGTGTTTCTATATGCACTTCCAGGGCTGATTGCCACCGCAGTTCAGTTGAATATGTCTACAAGTTCCTCAGTGCTGCAGGTCATGGTGCGAGTCTTGTTTTTCTAGATATGCCTCGCCAGCTGCTGTACTGGGTTGACCAGGGAATGAAAAGCATCTCCAGAGTAACTCTAGAGGGACGTCACCGTAAAACCGTGGTGGAGTCTAACGGTTATCTGGACCGGCCCTTTGGACTGGCTGTGTTTGAGGTAAAACAAGCATATTACAGACCCATGATGGCTTTCGCCCAGTGCATCTTGGGACAGGCTGGAGAATTAACGTAACTGCATGTGTGGTCCATGCAAGTGTTAAAGCACAAAAAGAGGATGCTGAAACATTTAAAGATGGGATGAATCTCACCTGCCGCAAGCCAGGCCTGCAAGTGATGGTGAATGAAACTACTGTTTACCTTAAAGATTATCTTCTTATATTAAATGAAAGGGGACGATATGACATCCCTTGTGGTGGTAAAATCTGTCTGATGAAGATCCTTGTAACAAAGCGTCATTAATACATTTTCTTGATTCTAAGTGGAAAGCAGAGTGTTCTGTTGTGGTGACCCGTGGTCTTCATCTATGCACCTGTCCATCAACAGGGGTGCAAAAGTGGTGCTCCTTTTAAAATATAGAATATAAAAACTGGTTTCCACACAGCACCTTTTACTCAGCCTTCAACTGATAATAAACATAATTAAACAGTTCTGCTAAGTCTGTCCTTTCTGTTTCAGGGTTTTGTATATTGGAGTGAAGAAGTGACACACTCCATCTGCCGAGCCAACAAACACAACGGCAGGAACCTCCAGGTGCTGCTGTCAAACGCCACCTCGGTGGGTGGCGTGGCCATCATTCAGCCTGTTCTTCAGCCAAACGGTATGACCGGTCAGAGGAATTAAACATATACTGTATGTCTCAGATTTTATGGTGATTTTGCTAAAGGGTGAAAAGTTCTGTTTTTGTACAACCCTGATTCCAAGCAAGCTTGGACGCCATGTTAAAAAATAAAAAACAGAACTGTGTTTACTGACAATAGTTTTACAAAGTGTCCCTGAGCTCATGTCGTAATATCCTTTATACAGTCATGTGTTCACAAAGCGGTGAACCTCGCTCCATCCTTGCTTGTGAACGACTGAGTCTTTCCAGGATGCCCCTTTCATACCCAATCATGATACTCTCACGTGTTACCATTGAACCTGTTTACCTGTTGAATGTTCCAAACAGGTGTTTCTGGACCATTCCACATCTTTCCCAGCCTTTAGCTGCTCCTGTCCCAACTTGCTTGAAATGTGTTGCATTAAGTTCAGTATAAGCAGATATTTAGAAAAATCGATGAAGCTCAGGTAAAACATCAAATATATTGTCTTGATACTGTATATGGCAAGAAAAGTTTAGCAAATGATCAGATTCTGTTTTATTGATGCTTTACACAGCATCCCAACTTTTTTTGGAATCAGGGTTGTTGAGTCTATATCCTTTGACTCACAGTAATGTCACCTCATGCTCATGCTGATTCCTTTCAAATGATGGTACATCTGCCTGGTTCTTAGGGCCATCTGTGTGCGGACATTCCAGGACGGTGTGCCAGCACGAGTGCGTTGTTGACCTGCTGTCTGCGAGTCCAGAGTTTAGCTGTGCTCCTGCAGAAACAGGACAAAACAAATCTCAAGAAATTCCGACCATATCTCGCACAGTCCCTGCATCAAATTTATCTGATCCTACATTTGCTGGAATCCTCTCTCTCATCAGTAAGAATCTCCTCTTCTTTTTCTTTTTTAACATTTAGTCAAAACAAATCCTCACCACATTAGTGAAAAACCTCCTGTGCTCATCGGTTTTTAGTGTTCTCACCAGAACGCACCACCGATCAAAATAGCCACTCTCCTGTCACACAGGGTGGGTCGACACAAGTCTGGCAATAAAGTTCAGTTCACACTTTGGCAACTGAGAATTTGGCAGCGGTGCAGATTTGCTGTAAAGATTACTCCTCATCACATATTGACAGTAAAAGATAAATATTGATGTGAGTTTGTCCTTCAAACTCCCTTCACTTACAGTTAGAGCCGTTTCCCAACACGAGCTTGAAATGATCTACTGCAAGATTGAGGATATAAATGTGATCTCACTGTACTCTGAGGTCGTCATGCTCACTCCCTGCGTAGTCATAAACATGCCACAGGCAGCATCTGTCACTGCATTTACACTGGTACAGAGCTTTGGAGCTATTGGTTCCTCATGCAGATTTATAAAGAATTCAGGCTCGTACAGACTCCTAAAAAAAAAAAAAAAAAAAATAGAAGAAGAGACGCAGTGTGAAGAAGTGCTTTTTGTGTTGCTAATTTTAACAGTTCACTAAATAAGACATGCAGTGAAATGTTGATATTTTCATTTCTATATATATATATATATATATATAATATAAATAATATACATGTTTTCTTCTTGGTTTTGCAAGTTTATTCAGTCACAACAGCCACCTGTTTGTTTGCCCACTCAGAGGAGGTGAGGGGTGGAACAAAGTTGATGTCAACTTCTTAACCTCCGTCATGTCTGCAGAGGCTCCAGAAAATGATTCAGTGTGTGTGTGTGTGTGTGTGTGTGTGTGTGTGTGTGTGTGTGTGTGTGTGTGTGTGTGTGTGTGTGTGTGTGTGTGTGTGTGTGTGTGTGTGTGTGTGTGTGTGTGTGTGTGTGTGTGTGTGTGTGTGTGTGTGTGTGTGTGTGTGTGTGTTTTCCAGTGTTTCTCAGTATACTGCTGGTGGGAATGGCTCTGTGGTGGTGGAGAGAGGAGTTCAGGCCGGCCACGTCTCTCACAGAGCAGAGCTTCTCCCTCAAAGAGTCCCAGGACCCGCTCATCATCCAGGGGCCACGCATGGATTCAAACACATGTACCGTCAAGGCAAGAGAAGTCTGTGCACACATACACACAGTTCCCTTCACTCACCCTCAGAGAGGAAATATCATTCGTTCATGCATGTGTGTACACTTGAGATATAACTGTTTAAAAAGGTGTTGATTTTCCACTTCATGGTTATTTTAGAGGCTGTGCTGATGATGTGGCAAACGCTTACACGGAAAAAGCGTGACAGAAACGTTTAAAGTTGAAACAAGAAGACTTTTAAAAGTGTCTCTAAAAACACATTTTTCCCTCCATCCTCCTGAATCCTTCTGTGATCTTTGGAATTTGTGTTGGTGCAGTCATTGTTTGTGCCCCAGCGCTGAAGAACAGCTGCTGCTCATGAAGTTACAGGATCCACAGGTGTTTCCTTTTCAGGAAGTCTTGCTTTCCCCAAATTTAGGGTTAAAGGCTGCTTCATTGTGACTGTGCTGAGAGTAAGACACCAGTCCCAAAAATTTAGTTTACCAGCTTGTTTATGAAGAAATGTTTTATGGTAAAATTTATGTTTACTGCTTGCCACCACCCGTGTCACTCACTCGAACCACAAAACCTACATTTCAGGGTTGATGTGATGCCTGTGGTTCAGCAAGCAAATGCCACAGCTGCAGATTGTGAAAGCCTGAGAAATTTGATCATCAGACTATAAAACAGCTCAGGCTGTGGCTTCTCAATGAAGTAATCATTTACAAACTCTCCACCAAAACACGGCAGAAATTAAATGAAACAGCAGACAACGTCTAAAAATTCTCTGAATATTTCAGTAAAAACATGCTGCAGTCAGGACGAGGAATCAGCAAACAGTTCAGAAGTTTTATTCTGGACCAAAGTGGTAGGTCACATTTTTCTTCTTCTTTCAGAACATCTGAAGTTACACTAAATATCAGATCATTTAAAAATCGCTGTTCTGACTTTTCTCACTGAAGCTCAGATGCCACGATGGCGGCCACATTTGTAGATGCAAATGAAATCAAGAACACTGTAGAAATAATCCAAACAAAAGTTTCTATGGTGATACACAAACTTAGCACAAAGTGTAAAGGAAACAAAGGTGTCCCACAAACCCAGAAACTGCTGAGCGAGATAAGTTTTTATCAACACGTTCTTTGTAATGCTGATTCCCAGGAACCTGAGACTGCTCACACGTCACAGCCGACACCCAGGACAGAGCAGTGCACATATTTGGACACATGTCCATGAGAAAACACTTGGTTAAACGGTTAGCATCGTCGCCTCACAGCAGAATTTCTGGGGTTGAAATTCACAACTGTTAGGGGTGTTGGTTCACTTATTTTGCGCTGAAGTGAGGCGGTTGATAGTTTTCTCCCTGTGTCTGCACTGGCTTCCTCTTAGTGCTCTAGTTTCCTCCCTCAGTCCTAACACATGCAGGTTAAGTTGATTTAAGACTTACCCAGACACTGCTGTGACCCGCTGTGAGCTGCTACACATCTCTGCAAGTCTGCACAGGATAAGCAGGCACTCTGTAGATAACGGATGGACACATGATTGCAAGACCATCTCCACAATGACCATCCAGCTACGTCCTCACAATTTCAAATTTCCTCTACCTTTTAACACCAGCAGCTCCATGTAATGTGCAGTGCATGAATGGTAAAATTGGCTCAGAGGCTTGGGCAGGCTCAGGTCATGTCAGTTCTCATGCATTGCTGGCATCTTTTGGTGATCCAGTCGTAACTGACCCCTACCTGCATTAACTGCTACATAACCAATCGAACTTCTAATGACTGAATATTTCAAAGGGCATCACATGTCGTTCACAGGTCATTAAAACATGACTGATTCATCAGCCAAGCCAATATTATCCACTGATTTTACGTTATTGCAGATATCAGTACAGGTGTATTTGTCAGCTGATAAGTAACAAGAACTTGCAGTACAGAAGTGCCCCAAAAGTGCTGGTATATGAAAGATAAACTGATAATAATAATAAATATTTGTATAGCACCTTTAATACAGGAATTGCAGCTCAAAGTGCATCACAAGAAACAAATCACTTGCACCAATTGGGTGCTGTACATAGACAAGACAGAATGGACATAAAAATCAATGTAAAATAAGATTCAAATAAGGATGAAAATGGAAATAAAGACGATGCATAAAACCGCACAATAAAATATTCAAATCTAGATAAAAATAGAGTTGAATCAGGACAAGAAGTCAAGTCTTCGTCTGGTGCCTCTCTGCTTTCTGTGGTTGTCAGACACACCAGAATCTTTTTCCTTCTCTACAGATACTGATTCACCACAGGTCTTGATTACACCGAAGCAGCTGCCTCAGAAAGTCTTCTCATGGGTGTAATCTCACTGTGGGTCTTATCTGCCTGTGGGGCTCAACCCAGTGTATAACAGGATGGACATGAAAACAGCTAAAAAGTGAATGTAAATTAAGATGGTATAAAGACAATGCATAAAGCCAAACAAAGGTAAAGTTAGAGTGGAATAAGGCGAATCACGCATAAAATTAAAAGAAATGCAGCAGCGTGTAAACACGAGGCAAAGCACAAATGTTTCAGGCCTGTATCAGGAAGTCATAGCTAGTGAAAGGCAAAAGTGAAGAGATCAGTTTTTAGCTTTCTTTTGAAAATATTCAGCAAGCTGCTTCCCTGTTATCTATAGGTAGAGTGTTCCAGAGTTTTGGGCCGTAATGGACAAAGGCTGCATTCCCAGTTTTCTTTCGGCTGTTGCCAGAAACCTCCAACTAATGAATAAAATATTATTACGTAGAGCTGAAGAGATAAGCAAATAATCAATTAGTCGATCAGCAGTTTCTGAACTGGGAATAACAACCTGATCACCTTTTTTACCAGGCAAATATTGGACGATTTATCTGATGTTTTAACACACAAATATAAATGTTGTACCGTCCTCAAAAATCCAGCATCAGCTGGACTGAACACAGCTTGAGCGGCTCTCTTCAGGTTAAAGACTTATGTGCAGTATGTGGACTAAGCCGGGTGTCTCTCCACTGCCAGGAAACTCTGCTTAAGCTGGACTTGGATGGTGAATGAAGAAGGAGGGACACATAAGGCCAGGTTTCACCTAGTGGCACCTCAACCCCCACATGGCCCCAGGGCCGACAGGACGACAGGACAACTAACCAGCTGATCATCCTGTGGTGTCCCAGGTTAAAATCCCTCAAGAAAAGACTCGGTGGTAAATATCAGAGTTCAGATGGGGAAAAGGCTTAAACAGCGATTTCAGTTTTGATGACGTAGCACTTTCAGCCCTGACGTCTCCAAAATTCTCCTTGGTTATTGATGAGGATGTTTGTTTGTACTCACTCTGAACGCTGAGAGCAGCAGTGAATGTCAGCATCTGATATTTCTGTTATCAGTCATTAAGTTAATCAGACTATTTCACTATTTTCTGAGATTTCAAAGACCAACCAGTCATTTGATTGAAAATCATAAGTTAGCTGCAGTCCTAATGTAGATTTTTGCAGTACCCATAACTCTACTTTTGTTGTATTATGGATGATTTTTGAACATTCAGAGATACCATGAATAATTTGACTGCATTTTTTTCTTAAGAAATGAAGTGGCCTTCCACTGGTTTGTTCTTGGCCTTTGGGATTTTCACACTCTTAATTTGTCAGTCAGGCAAATGTATTATGGCCTTGTGAATGTATGCTGCAGTTTCCTCAATGAACCGTCTGATCGGATTATGTATTGAAAGAAAAATAGTGTCCATGCACTGGATTATATGAATAGTTCATCTTGGTGAATACGCTTGAGACTTAGATGAGAAGATTGATGCCGTATCTCACATCTGTAGGGTAAATATGAAGCTGTAAGTCTCAACCTTATGGTGACACCCAGGAGGTCACTGCTTCTGCTCAAGAGAGGAGACATATGAAATAAGACTACAAAATGTTAAATTGAAGTAACAGCCAGCAGCCAGTTAGCTTAGGACAAAGGCTGGAAAAGGGGACAAAATCCACCTCCCAGCACCTCTAAAGCTCACTCACTAACATGTTATAACTGGTTTGTCTGTTGTATTTCATGGCTGGGAGTAACTTTATCAGACGAGTGACAGTGCTGGTTGCCTGACAAGATTCCAGGAAGTCATTATTACCACAAGCTGTCATTGTCACACTTGTCTTTTTTTTACAGATGAAACAAAGGAGGTGCTGTGTGTTTAGAGATGCTGGTAGAAGGGTTTTGAACAGAGCCAGGCTAGCCGTTTTCCCCATTTCCGGTATTTATGCAAAGCTAAGCTAACTCTGCTGGCTCATGTTGTCTAACTGCAAGAAAGCATATTTCCCCGGACATTGAACTATGCCTTTAAGCAAAGATCTGCTACTGCTGCTTGGAAAAAGAAAACTGAAATACAGCCCAGCTTGGCCAGAGGCAGTAATACTGTAATGCAGTTTGGTGAAGTCAGTGCCAGTAAAGAGGATTTGTTGAGCAGCAGGTTTGGTGCTCTGGTGTCTCCTGAACACTGGTGCTACGCTGGGATCAAATATGTGTTTTGTTGAGTCAAGTGTCTTTGGTTTGCTTTTGCTGTTGAGCACAGAGCCTGGTTAGTGTTGGAGTGGATGTTGGTTGATGGACCTGCCTTGTTTGAATTAATTGTTTTTGCGTTAATTCTCATTATTAACATATGCCTTTTGTACCGTTCATAATCCATCGGCCAAGTGAGAGATGATTCTGTAAGAGTGCTCGAACTGCTGAGTTGTGTATTTGGTATTTATTTTCAAGAATGGGTTTTATTTATTTTTGGGCAGAATTACAGACATTGTGTGCTGTATTTGCACCCTGGATAAAACTGTCAGATGCTGTAAATGAATCAAATAAAGTATTTTATGTTTTTCCTCCATAGTTGTGTCCATATCCTCTCTTTTCTGCCTCTGAGACTATAAAATCTCAGTGTGTCACATTGACAGAAGTCTGTGCTTCATAAACCGCTGTGTAAACGTGATTACCTGAGTAATGGTGTGTGTGTGTGTGTGTGTGTGTGTGTGTGTGTGTGTGTGTGTGTGTGTGTGTGTGTGTGTGTGTGTGTGTGTGTGTGTGTGTGTGTGTGTGTGTGTGTGTGTGTGTGTGTGTGTGTGTGTGTGTGTGTGTGTGTGTGTAAAGAGTGTAAGTAAACAGCCTGGGCCTTAATCACTTTATTGTCTAAAACTTAATGATACAGAGGATTGTCTTTGACCCATCACTGTAAGCATTTTAACAGGTGAAACATCAGGAAAGATCCTAACAAAAAGAATAAATCATCCTCTGTTTTCTGTTCTTTTCCAAAGAGCACAGTCAGTGTACCCTGTGTTGGTACATTAACCACCTGTTGACCAACCTCCATTAAGTAAACTTTGTCCTGTTTCATAAGTGACTGCTTCAACTACTCCTCAACTGATTGCCCAAACACTTAGTCTAAAATATTCTCCCTGTTGAGCATTTATGAGCAGCACATAAACATTTAAATGGTTTATACACTGATGTAGTTGTAAGAAGATAAACATGTATATAAATGTTTTTGTCAACAACCACATGTGGACATCCAGGACTGCAGGCTGGTTTATGAACAGATGTATGACAATATAAGGAAACAGTGGTAATAATATAAAATAAGTTGTTGGAAAAGTTCTAATTGTTAATAACTACTGTACAATGATAAACATTTTAAAATGTCCTTGGATCTGCTTACAGCTACATTATAGTCAGTTATCAACTATTAGATGTTTGCATACCTTTGCTATGCTAAATAGGTGAACTTAATGCAAGGTGTTAGTTAAATGGTAGGTTATAAAACGAGACGATAACATCTGAAGTAAATTCTTTCACCGCACATTTCTCCCTGGGACTGACTGCAGCAGATCAGTTATAAGCCAGCGGTTCAAGGCCGTTCAAAATGAAATAATAAGAGTGACTAATGGGGAGGATTTGTGCAAAATGGATTCTTCCTGTTAAAAGCCTTGCAGTAGTGTTTTGTATTAGCTGAAGTCAGCAGATATTTTGACTGCTGTGAATAGAATAAGACCAAGAGTCTATAGGCATGCTCGTGCCGCTGTGAAGCCAAGCTTTGCCACATTTGAGCCAAATGCTAACACCTCTTACTTTACTCTGTAGGTATGCTAACATTACAATTCACTCTGTATTAAATTCTATGGCAATACATCCAGCTGATATTGAGGTATTTCACAGAATAAGTACAAATTTTGGTGGCACTACAGGAAGTCACAAAGTCACCAGAGTCATTAGTATTCATCCTCTGGGCACCATGAATATCTGTACAAAATGTCATCTTAATCCATCTAGTAGCATCGTGATTATACTGTAAGATTGGTTTGTAAATACATATAGAACGTTTTTACTGAATCGGATGGTACTGCCAAAGAACCAAACCGTTATTTATCTAGCCCATGTAGTAATATCCTTTGTTTGACCACGTTGGTTTTTAATGCAGTGCTGCCTGAGGGATTGAAGGTCACAGGCAGTCATGGTTGGCGTCAGCCTCGCTCTTTTCTCCAGACTAAATAAATTAGAATAATGCTTAAACACCCTAAATAAATAAATAAACAAACCTTACAGGCCTGTAAAACTACACTGGCCATAAATTGAGCAATGCTAGAAAAAAGTGGCTTGAACCTGCATAACTGCCCATGCCTGCTTTATGTTAATGCACAGATATGTGATATTATGGATTTAAAACCAAATGACAACCGACAGCGAAACATCGCAAAGCTTATAAGAAGTGATTTATTTTTACATGATTCTGCATCTGTGACCACTCCATGCTTCCCCTTTAAGACTAAAATTAGTTTTCTCGGTAGTGATGAAAGAAGATATAATCAAGTCATTTAAAAAAGGAGCAAGAAGAAAACAGCCAACTCAACATAAGGACTGGCCCCTTTTCTCGTCACTTCAAAATCCTTAAATCAACTTTGTTTCCTAATCCCACCTCCCTCCTATATTTACAACTGCTTAAGGAAACCTGGAAAGGCACCAATGAGATTAAATGGATGACATCCCTGCTGCTTGCCCTTGATCTCCTCCTCTGATGAATCAAATGCCGATGTGTTGTCTTCATAATAACAGTCAGAGAGGGGAATCTCTTCCTCTCCCTGTGACTCTGTAGACAAAAATCTCAGCCACAAGTGAGCCAGAAAAACAGGAAGAGCTGCTATTCGCTGGGATATCAGTTCCTGCAGGACCAGACACATGCTTTCTGATGGCTCAGCAGGATAGTGTGTGTTGCTAGAATCATTTTCCTGGAGTGTTTCCTGTTATGCTTTTTTTCCTTTTTCTTCTGTTTAATCGGCTTCCCGCCTTGAACAGCAGTTGCTATGGCGTCAGAGAATATCCAGCTGCAGAGATGTTTGCAAAACCGCCGCTCCACTGTCAACTGTCTGCCAAAGGGTGTAGAGGACAACAAAACTTTCCCATTTTCTCAGGAGAAAACAGTCAAAGCATGGAGATCTCTGGAGAATCTGGACAGTCCTGGTGGCAAAACAGAGTGCCCCAAAGCAGAGGACAGGCCAGAAGGACAACACAGCATCAACGTTAATGTAGGGGGCAAAGTGTTTCATATCCCCAAACAGTGTGTCGTTAAATATCCTCAAACCCGGATCGGCTCATTGGCCCTGTGCAGAGACCGAGCAAAACTCCTCAAGCTGTGCGACGACTACTCTGTGCGGAAGAACGAGTTCTTCTTTGACCGTGACCCTGCCTTCTTCCACCACATCTTCCATTTCTACACAAGCGGGGTGCTGTGGATCGTGCGGGAAATGTGCCCCATCAACTTTGAGGAGGAGGTCGCATACTGGGGTCTGAGCCTAAAGGACACCCAGCTCTGCTGCTGGATGGTGTTCGAGGAGAAGGTCGATGAGGTGAAGGACAACCTGAAGGTGGACAGGGAGCTGATGGCTGAGATCGAGGTGAAGTATGACGACGAGTGTTTCAAGGACATGGCTTTTGGGGACATTCGGAAGACTTTGTGGAACCTTGTGGAGAATCCATACTCTTCAACTCTGGCGAAGGCTTTCAGTGTGCTCTCCAACCTGTTAGTGCTCTTCTCCATTCTCGCAATGACTCTGAACACTGTGGAGGAACTCCAAAAGTATAAGATTAAAGACAAAACACACATGGAGTGGGTGGAGGTCATCACCATTGTCTTCTTCACCTTTGAATATTTAATTCGCCTTGTCACCACTCCTAACATCATAATGTTTTTAAAGAGTGGACTCAATTTTGTGGACATGATAGCAGTCATGCCTTATTTTATCCAGATCGTCTTTCAGTTCTTTGCTGATGCTGAGGACATGAATGCACAGGAGGACCTCAGGGCCATTGCACAGGTCAGCAAGCTCAGCCACGTTCTCAAAGTCATCAAGCTGCTGCGGATCTTTCGGATTTTGAAGCTGGCTCGACACTCCACTGGCATGAGAGCGTTTGGATTCACTTTACGGCAGTGTTACCAACAGGCCTCTTGCATTTTCCTCTTCATTGCGATGGGGATCTTCACTTTCTCTGCTCTTCTTCATTCAGCCGAGAGGGAAACTGAGGGATCTCCTATCAGCAGTATCCCATATGCCTGGTGGTGGGCTGCAGTGAGTATCAGTGGTCAAATCCCCAAGCTAACTCACAAACATCTGCCCCTCACCTGTCTTCTTCCTTTGTATAAACCTGCTTTAGAAGACAAAGATCACAGCAATACTACTGCAAAGAAAAGGAAACTAATGAGAAAGTAATGTTCTGTTTTTTTTTCCAACCTGACACCAGAGCAGCCTGTTTGACTGGTTCCATTGTCTGCTTTCAGCTGCAGAAGTTAGTTGGTTGAGAGGAAAACCAGCTAGGGTGGCACGGTGGCGCAGCAGGTAGTGCGCGTGCCTCACAGCAAGAAGCTCGCCGTTTCGATTCCCGGGTCAGGCGGGGCCTTTCTGTGTAAAGTTTGCATGTTCTTCCCGTGCATGCGTGGGTTCTCTCCGGACACTCCGGCTTCCTCCCACAGACCAAAAACATGCTCATTAGGTTGATTGGTGACTCTAAAATTGTCCTTAGGTGTGAGTGTGAGCATGAATGGTTGTCTGTGTGTATATGTTGCCCTGCAATCAGCTGGTGAAAGGTCCAGGGTGTACCCCGCCTCTCGCCCATTGACAGCTGGGATAGGCTCCAGCCCCCCCGCAACCCCGAAAAGGGACAGTTGGGTATAGACAATGGATGGATGGAAAACCAGCTAAAGTGATTACTTAATGAAAATTTAATCCACCTGCTTTGATAAATCATCGGGTGCAAAAGTCTGAGACTTTATTTATCTGTCTGGATGAACTACAGTAGAAATAGTCTTTGCCTTGCTCAAGAGCACTTCAAGATGAATCTAACACCTAAAACACACAATTTATGTAACTGGTTATGCTATCAGTGCTTTAAATAGTGCCCTACAGCAATGACAAAAACTGTGTATTTCTCAGTACAACTCCTTGTAATGGTCAGTGTTCCTGAGTGGGAAGCCAGTGAGGGATCTGGACCCTGTTTCACTGAATTTGCTATGTACAAGCTGCCATTTGCAACATGAAATCAAATCTTGCTGCGTTCATTCTGACAAACTTGCACATGTAAATTATATCTTCCTGTTCTAATTTCTTTTTCATTGCATGATGACAAATAGATCTCTGCACTTTAGTAGTACAATCTGTAACCAGGGCAAATTAGACAAATTTAGACTATATCAGGAGCATGGAAATGTAATCATTGACCTAACCCAAGACTGTGTCTCTATCCTCCCTTCTCTTGCTGTCTAGTCAAGATTTATTGGAGTGGAGATTCATTTATCACAATAACTTTAAATTACCCAAGCCAGTTTGCATGTTTGTCATTACAGGAGGCTGTTTGTTAGTAAATCCTGCTGTTCCTTGTGAAAAGCAGCTAAAAATCAGCTATGTGAAGCTGCTTGAATCACTTGCTTGGATTTTAACCTCCAGCATTGAAATGACAGCAAAACATTAGCTCATTTGAAACTTGCAGCTGGCTTCTTTCCATGCTGTGTGAGGCACTGGCAGGCATGTTGTGAGCACCAGCTGGAGGCAGAGAGGCTATGTTAAGACCTGAGAACAGACATGTCTTCTTCTGTCACTCTCTGATTCGGTGGGTTCAGATGAGAGTTGCGATCTGGTTGTTTGGAGTGCAGTCTCAGAAAGCTCTGGACTTGATTTGCTTCCTGCACTAAACAATTGATAAGATCCAGCATTTCAACTAGAAAGTGTCAGCTTGTACTCATCATGAAGAATCATTGTAGTGAAGAAAATGTTAATGAACACCGAATAATAAGGAACTGTTCACCTTTCTCTCTTAGGTCAGTATCTCCACTGTGGGCTATGGGGATGTGGTTCCTGTAACTACCGTGGGCCGCCTTGTGGCTTTTGGCTGCATCTCATTTGGAATCATCCTCAACGGCATGCCGATCTCTTTCCTCTTTAACAAGTTCTCTGATTACTATGCCAAGCTAAAAGCCCAAGAGTACAACACTACCTTGGTGCAGCGGCGCTTTCAGCTAAAGAAGCGCCTCCGACGCAAAATGGACATGTGTTTTCATCCCGCACAGGACGACAATGCAACAGACAACCACTGTGAATCTTAAAATGATTATGGGTCGTCAGTGTGAGGGTGTTGCTTGGTAAACTTGAAACTGAGTCTTCATGCATGACAGTGTGTAAGATACAAAGTAGGAATATCAGACACTCATTAATTGCTAACTAACTGGTTAATTTTGAGTGGAAGAGCATGCTGGACTGCATCTGCCAGTCAGCACTGATGCAGGCACAACCTCGTTTACCAAAAAAGTTGGGACAAAAATGTAAAAAGAATAGCACAAAAACAACACATCAAATGGTAAAACTGAGAAATTTCATTGCTTTTGAAAATTCTATCCTCATTCAGAATTTTAATACCAGCAACACATTTCAAAAAAGTTGGGACAGCAGCAACAAAAGCCTGGAAAGGTTGTGAAATGCTGAAAACAAACAGCTGGTGAAACCTCTCACAGTTAATTAGGTTAACTGGCAACAGGTGAGTCACATGGTTGGCTATAAAAAGAGCCTCTCAGAGAGGCTGAGCCTGTCTGAAGTGAAGATGGGGAGGGGTTCACCACTCTGTGACAGACTGTGATGGGAAACTGAATTTGGGGATTTCATTGTCTGCAGTACATAATGTCATTAAAAGATTCAGAGATCTCTGTCCATCAGGGACAAGGGTGAAAAACAACACTGAATGGACGTGATGTTTGGGCCCTCAGATGGCGCTGCACTGAAAACAGACAAAAGCTGGAATCATTCCACATTCAAATTGGCAGCAGGTGGTCTCCTCGGTTCTCAAACGCTTATAGTGTTGTTAAAAGGAGAGGTGATGCAACAGAAATGCGACCAGATATGTCGCCTTGGTGTTATTTTCAATTAAATATGGGGTTTCAGTGTTTTGCAAATCATGACATTCTATTTCTTTTGACACGTGCCCCAACATTTTTGGAAACAGGGATGTAATTGAGCTGTCCAGCAGTCGGTGGTCACAGCGAGCTCCTCTTTAAGAGTTTTTCTGTGCGTATAGTCACAGTGGCTCTCGGTGGCATCGGGTTTGAGGTACTGAATCAGCTCTTTGAATCCCTCACCCTCCACCACACTGAGCGACCGTCTCAATAATTCGGCCTCCTCGGACATTAAAGTGATGCTACCACTAAACTGAAGAGCAGCATCACATATTTTACATTTGTCTATTTTGCCTTTCTGGAGGAAATGTTCCCACACCGAGCTTCATTTAGCGCGCTTCATTTTTTAGCTGAAAGGTTTTTCACACTGCACTTAGCCTCGGGTTTGGAAAAGCCATTACTGGAGTGTGTGTGTGTATATACTAAGACACATGTGTAGCTAGTCAAAAAAATATTGTCAGTAATTAACAGTTGACGTCCCTTGTACTGAGAAAACAGCCTGACATGAAATAAAAGTAAGTAACAAAGAGGATGTGGCTGAGAAAGAATGCAGGAAGAGGAAGTGGATGGTTTCTTTGCACAGATGCAGTGTCACCATCAACTCTTTTGCATTGGCAACCAGTATGACCCACTTTAATTTTCCATCAAACATACAGTTGAGAAGCACAGGAGAAAGCTTTGGAAGAACTGATGTTAATTTTCAGCCATTTCATTCACGTATTCTATTCAAATGAAGTTATGCTACTGCTAAAAAGAGGACAAGTGTCAGGAACACAGCCCTAAGTCTGTATGCACCTTCAAGTTGTGCATAAATTGCATCCACTGACTCTTAACTTGAATTACTTAAAACTTGTCACCTGTAAACAATGAGTCCCCATAAATGAATAATGCTCCACCTGAGTGAATGTTTCAACATCTGAACTTACACTCATTCGTCCTATCAGTGCTGTGTAAGTGCATGATTAATTTCTGATGTATTGATGATGTAAGCACACTTGTCAATATGTGAAGACTCCTCATGATTACACTGACAAACCAGCAACACATATACCAACCCACAAAAGATCTGCTTCAAAACTAAAGTCACCATTTGGGACATTGAAGAGACATTTTAGTTCAAAGTGTAAACTGAGTTGGTCACATGACATTCTATCGGTTATATATGGATTTTTTTTAACATTCTGTTTTCCATTTGGCTTGAATTGTTTATATAATTTATTGGAGTTAGCTTGCCTCAGCTGTCCAGTTAATATTACTTTGTTTGAATATTTTGTCATGTTTCTACATTAAGATAAATTAAACCTGAACACTGACCAGCATCCACTGACATCTGATGCCTGATTTGTCAAACTGTGGTGGGAACACCCTGCTTGAGGTTTCCTCTGTTAACTGTCAAACATGCAAAAGTCATTTGTTGTGATCTGACAGCTGTGCACAGCCAAAGTCTGTCTGCTCACTGCATGTAAACAGCTGTGCATTAAAGTGCCTGAAATGTAAGATTGGATTGATGAAATCTGGAGATGCAACATTCTGTGCAGATTTCTATTCATTCTAAAACATTTTAATACTATAAATGTGTAAAATACAGCAGCTAAAGCTTAAACAAGGTTCGACATTTTGGGAAATGTTTACTTCCTCTCTCATATCCTTGTGTTGAGTATGAAGGTACAACCAGTTAGCTTAGCCAAGTAGCTTCTTCCTGTATCCAGTCTTTGTGCTAAGCTAACCAGCTGCTGGCTGCAGCCTTTACCGTAGTGGTATGAGAGTGGGATGTTTTCATCTAACTCTCTGCCACCAAAGTGAAAACGTGCTTTTCCCAAAATGTCATTGCAACTATAATATATAAGGTAACTAAACCTGGAATAATTTCTTTTTTGGCCACTTGGGGAGAATCTCAGTGAGCTTTAACACGTAACCTCCAGCAGACACAGAGCAACATTAGGATTCATGTGCGGTTGAGCTTCTGGACACCTGAAAGTTCAATATTCACTTATTTTAGTGGAAAGATAAATTAGCCAGGTGGCTAAATTAGCAAGTCAGCAACTTTGTCTTTCTGCCATTTAGAGCTGAGCACATTTTTTCTTTTTTCAGAGAATACTTGTGTCTGAAAATGATCCTAATGAGAGTGGTGAGATTATTACAACCGAGATGATGAGCTGAAAGACACGATACAGCTCTGTATAACTCAGGACCGGTGATAATTCTCTGTGCCTTTGTTCACTTGATCTATTGTTAATAGATTAATATTGATCATAGCAGTTTGAAGGAACCTATTAATTTGCTCACATATTACAGAAGATTAGATTTTTGTCACCTGTCCTCTGTTGAACAGTTTGGTTTCTGAATGCTGAGCTGAATAAAGCAGAGTAAGCAGCATCTGAGACCGGTGGACCAGGACACACCTTAATGTATTAAGATAAAGCCTGACTTTGTTGCATCCTTCTTACACAGAGGATCTCTTGTTCTATTTATGTGAGGTCAAAGATCTTTGAGCAAATATTGAGTTAGGATGCCATTATCAGTATTAGTTAATTTTTTTTCTGGTTAATGTTACAGATAAACTGCTAAAGTGTTCAGCTTTGTTTGTCCTCCTTGGTTGTTTCACTGAGTTGAGTTTACCTGCGTGATATTGTCTGGTGTATCAATTTTGTTTCTGGATCAGTCCATATTGCATGTGATCAGATATATGACACAAATTTTACATGAATCAACAGTGTGAGTATCTGAGACACCCATGGACCACTGTCTACTGTCTGCTGTATCATGAACAATCAGGGTGTGGGCAGAATTAGACTGTGGCAACATTTTGTCTCAGGCACCTCCTCTGATCTTTAACAACCTTGACGTTTAGCCCAGCCAGCACTCAGACTAAGTGTATTAATTCATTGTTGTAATTGCCTTTATAGAGCTATGTAAAGGAGCTCAACTTTTAAGCCAACATGAACAAGAAGTCCTTAAATGAGTACTCTGCATTTAAGCATTGTACATCTAACATTGTTGGACTCATGATGGACAATCAGAGAAACTGTTTTTTTTCCCTCACACATTCTTCTTCCTCGTCAAAACCTGGTGCCTACATTACCCACAGTGCAACTCATCAGTTCAGTCACATAAAGGACTACACAATGAAATGGAGCTGGAGCCCACCCGTGCTATTTTAGAGAAACTCTTGATAAGGTGCTGAAACACTAGTCTCGCTACTCTAAGTCTCAGAAACGGGAGGGATTAAACTGCATTCTTCCAGAATATTCTCTGTCCTTTGGTGTTTTGATGATGCTGGTAGAGAGCGCTGTCTAATGCATAGTTCCAGAATCTCACATTGGTGGTCAGTTGGGTTGAGAACAGGCGCCTGTAACACCCAGAGTCACTGAAATCAGCTAATCTAATGAAGATTAGCTGATTTCAGTGACTCTGGGTGTATATTCTCCCATAAAATTCCCAGTCCCAACACATCAATTGCTCCAGACCCAGATTAAGCTCATAGGAAGCCAGATCTCAGTCCGTTTGTCAGAACCTGGCACTTAGCCTTGTCACCACCCTGCTCAGCTCCCGCCCAGCTGTCCCAGAGTGACGCAAGTGCATTTGGAGCTGAAGTCATTGCATGTCATTCTGGGCAATTACATTTTTGCTGTTTATACCACATTAAATCTTAAGCTTGCTGAGTTTTATCTGTACTTCATTACAGAGAAGTGTATCGCTCTCATGTGCACTGTGCACCTCTCCCTTTTCTCCCTTTTTTCAGATTTAAGTTTGCTGAACCGGCAATGCTTATGCCTTCATTTAGTGAGGTGATAGAAGAAAAGTGAGATCGCACAACAACATATGCTATTTTTGAACAAGCAGCCCCAAATGTGTTTCTGCCATCAGGGTGTAAAACAAGATTACACACACACATACATGAAAGCATCCACTTCCTTCTATTACAGATTATGTTTTACAGTTTAAATGCACCATTTTTTCAACATGCACTGTGCTTAGCTGTAATGTTTATTCCTACCCGAAATGATGGACTCTTATTATAAAACTCTTCTTATTCACCACCTAACTCTTTCACTCTTACCTTATTTTGTGGCTGCTTTAACTCCTCCCAAAGTAATTCTTATCATAAACTGGCTTTTGGGCTGTTTTACCAACAGAAAATGATCATCCTCATACATTTTCAGAGCTACGTCTAGATCAGCTTTAAAACCATCATTGGTTTTTGGCCGGTATTTTAGGCAACACTCTTTAACATTCACAGAGTGTTATCCTCTGTTCTGTAGCTTTCCTTTCACTAGTTTAAACTCACTGCATTGTTTTTCATTCAGTCTGTGTGCTTTTGAAAACTCAAGGGGAAGCTGGTATCATACTTCAGTTGTATTGTCATAGTGGTATTTGAATTATCTCAGAATCCATCAGTATTACACAAGAAAACAGTTTGCCACATTCAGCAGGGTAAGGAGGACCGTTGTCAGTTGTGTAATATGAAGACAAATGGGTGTGTGTAGCAACTTGTGTTCAGTGAAACTGTCCTGTGTGTGGCATACTTTTTGTTACGTCCTTCATATTGAGACCCACAACCTGGATGTGGGAGACCCAAACAGCAAAGTACTAGTACAGTGTTACTTAATAATCAGTTACTGGATAAATTAAAACCCATGCATGTATGGAGAATCAGGAAAGTCTAAAAAAAAATTCATATGCATATTTCTGTTTTTTTGTGTATACAGAGTTTAGTCAATGATGACCTTTGAGCTGACAGTCTGTCAAAGCTGTGGCAGAAAAAAGTATTCAGATCCTTTAATTAAGTAAAAGTACCCATAGCACAGTGTGAAAATACTGCATTCCAAAAAAAATCCACATTCAAAATTGTACTAGTAAAAGAACGTGTGTGTGTGTGTGTGTGTGTGTGTATATATATATATATATATATCCCATATGGCGTGGCATGGTGATGACCCGGAATGCAGTACATTATCCAACAACAGCTTAATGTAACTGCCACAGGGGAAGCATGATGTATCATGAATTGAGCAATTCCACTTTGTATCGTTCTCTCATGCTGCTCAGACATTTCAGTCCTCTGCTGAATGTTGCTTCCGGTTGCACCATAAAGACTCTGACAAACTACAGTTTGCCTGGTACTCATTCCCATGAACTATCTATTGGACAGCCTCTTCCTTTTTACAGAGGAAGCAGAGATGAAGGAAAGAAATGTTTCCTTTATGGGAACACGTCACATGACCCTAATGGCCAAAAATACAGAAATTGGGGCAAAGAAGGCCACGTTCGGAGAGTACATGACACAGACAAAGGACAAAAATTAAAGAGAAAGAGGAAACTGTGAGATGAAATACAACACTGTCCAGAAAATGACAGAAATGACTCTGAGAAACTGTCACGAATACTTACTGACTTTGGAGAAGTGTTCATGACAAGAACAGGAGCACTTCAGGGCATGGAGGCAAAGATTGAGAAGATGTATGCTGAAAAAAGCAATCTGTCCCAAAATAGAAGCATATCAGGAAAATCTGGAGCAGACCAAGGTCCTGTCAACGATGGACTGGAGTGAATGGGCCACACCAGAAAACCTCCAGCACAAAACCAGAAAGACCAAGCAAGCTGCTCATATGTGGAGATTTTTGAGTGACTGTTAACCTTGTTCTCCCAGTACAGTATCCTCTACCTCGTATTGAGGACATCTTTTCTTCCCTCCTGAAAGAGAACTTTTCACAAAAATCAATTTGGCCAAGGCTTATCTCCAAATTGATGATGCATCCAAGAAATATTTGACAATGAATACACACAAAGGACTTCACCAGTACAACGGGTTTGTAAAGGGCAATGGACCAGGTCCTGCAGGGGATTCCAAGGGCTCAGTGTTACCTGGATGGCATCACTGTCACTGGAAAAGAAGCTGACAAACATCTTTCTGACCTTGAACAAATGCTCATGAGGTTACGAATATATGGGCTCAAAGCTAACTGACAGCAATGTAAGTTTTTGAAAAAAGAAATCTCATACTGTGGAAATGTTATCAACAAGGATGCCTTACACATCTCCAGAAAAAGCTAGATGCAGCGCTCAGAGTACCATCACCTGAAAGTGTGTCTCAGCTAAGAGCATGTCTCAGACTGGTGGTCTATTACTCCCTAACCCTATCCCTAACTCCCTAACTAAGTTCTTGCCTAACCTCTCCACAGTCCTGTAAATGTGCTGTTACAGACACAATGGGTTGGAAACGTATAGCTCAGAAAGCCTTGTGTCGAGAAATCCAAAGTTTGTGACTGAAAATGAAACACTGAACTGAAACACTTTACATATGACGCATACTTTCCTTGGCTTGGCAGAAAGATTTGTGCAGACATTCAGCAATAGAGAAAATCAACCACGCCAACACAAGACAGACAACTCCCCCATTGAGGACATGCAAACACTGGTCAGACTGCAGCAATGATGATACTGAACCGGAACCTAAGTCCCTCATGGGGCTTGTCAGTTCAGATGTTTGGCATAATGCTGACAACAGACTGTTCAAACACTTGCTAAGTCAACATGGAGCTACAGTGTGGGATAGATTACACGACTGAAAGGTGGCAGGCAGGTACAATTTCCACCATACATGGGCCACTGATGTATACATTGGAGCTGATAATAGTATTATCTATCTATCTATCTATCTATCTATCTATCTATCTATCTATCTATCTATCTATCTATCTATCTATCTATCTATCTATCTATCTATCTATCTATCTATCTATCTATCTATGAATTAGGATTCATCATATGGTGGATACCTCATCAACTGGACCCCAATATATATAATATATATCAGAATGACTAAATGACTGAATCATTAAGATATTAGTAGCATGTAATGTTATCTGAATGTTGTCTGATTGAGGCGGAGTTGTGAATTTATTGTAAAGTTTATTTTATAACTCATGTGCTTATTTTAGGATTTTAAAATCTTATTCAGCAAAATAGATAGATAGATAGATAGATAGATAGATAGATAGATAGATAGATAGATAGATAGATAGATAGATAGATAGATAGATAGATAGATAGATAGATAGATAGATAGATAGATAGATAGATAGATAGATAGATAGATAGATGGCTCTCTGTGGGACCCCTGACGCAGCAGTCGACACCGCCCAGCACGCTGCCCAGCAGAGCGGACCACAGTCATGCTGCTGCACACTGGACTAATTAACAATCTGTGTCGCTGCAGAGAGAGACGACAGGATCGATCTCCTTTAATCGGTGAGAACACTTTGGTTATCGTCAGTTATACGAACAAACCTCATATAATGCTGTTCATCCACGACGCGACTCACTTTTGAGTTTCCGTGTTCGAGTAACGGGAAATATTTCGGAGAGCAGTCGAGGCTTAATCGATGCGTTATCCCATCCAATTGGGACACTTGACTGAATAACATACACATACGGCGCATCAACGATGGGGGTCATAAACGGGAGAAATATTTCAAATGTGTCTTGTCTGTATAACATTAATTTCCTTTATTTTTTAGAGTCTATATTCTCTAATGTTGTCACCTTCATCGTGATGTATAATTCCTAATGGCAGTGAATATAATTGTCACTTGATTCTTTATGGCGACTTCCTTGACCGCAAGTGTTACGGGTGTATAGCCGGTGGTTCCGGTATTATAATTGTTTCATTATATATTTTCTTGGTTCTTGTAAGGAAAACTTTGATGCCATATAGGAAATGGTTTATGGAATCACACGATGGTGTGACAACAGTTACTCTTTTGTCTAATTATTATTTAATAGTGCTGGAATAAGTAATTATTTATTTAAAATACTCAGTTACAAGTAAAAGTCATGCATTGAAATCCTACTCTTGGAAAAGTACACGATTTTAGGATAAATTATCTTCAAGTAAAAGTAAAAGTACTTGTTTTGCAGTAAAACGCAACTCTATATCTATATGTATATATTTATATGCACACACACACACACACACACACACACACACACACACACACACACACACACACACACACACACACACACACACACACACACACACATGAGACTGGGAGAGCTTTCTTTCTTTCTTTTCTTTCCACTCTCTTGGTTGATGCAGGTTGTGATTAAAATAGGCTACTATAAAGCCCACGAGGATTACAGCAGGACCATAATACAGATACAGAAACTGAAAGTCTTAACATGTTTTTGCTGGACAAAAAAAATGTGCCCAGGTACCTTAGACACCCTAAACATGGCTCTCTAAAAATACTTTTGTATGATACTGAAGATTAAGAGCTTTTTGGAAAGACAGATCTTTAGACTTGTTCAGTTACAGTTCCCAAGCAGATTACTTAGAACTGAAAGTAAAACAAAATAAGAACAGTCCACTGTCTCACGGGAATTCAAAATTGAGGTGAACTTTCCATTAGTGTGTGATCTGTTGGGGGTTTGTCTTTTGCAGCGTTTGGTTAATATTTGTATGCAACTTTTGAATGAAGGGGGACAAATATGAAGGGACTGTTTCTCTCTCTGCGGCCACTGATGCTTAGATTAGGCAGAGACTGTAGATAGATAACTGTAGAGGAGTGAAAAGTACACTATCTACATCAGAAATATAGTGGAGTACAAGTATAAAGCAGCAGAAAAACACAATTATAAATATGTGCACTTAAGTACTGAGTTAATGTCTCTAGTTACATTCCACCACTACATATCCGTAAGTAATATTTATATCCTGATAGGTGTCGTACAGTCAGTGTCATTGAGGGTCTGGTGGTAACCTTTTTCCCTGTAACACTGCTTATAGGAAGATTTGTTAAAGTTTATGACATTACGCAAAACACAATAAACAAGCATAGTATTTTGTAGTCTACGATAGTACTACCATACTATATGCATAATATATGATCTGCTATTGATTTGCTGAAGAAAACACTTTATTAACTGAATTGCATTGGCATGTAGAGACAAAAAATGCACTTAAAGCTTTTATGTAGGCCTGAATGTGGTAGATTTTAAAGGTCTCATGCAATTAGTCAGTTGTGTGTTGTGCTGCATGATTTCCTCATGCTGAGCAGGGCTAGTGTTAAGTGCAGGCGTGCCATTTGTCTGCCATTTTTACAGTAAATGTTAATGTTGGGTTGGGAGTTTCCTTTTTTTCACATTTCACTAAATGAATAGTTTGTTCAAATGACTAAATCTCTGACATCACCTATTCCACCCATTTGGAAGAGACTTGACAGCTTTTGATTTGTTGCCACCCCACACCCAAAGAGTACAGCATGAGGATTCTGCAGGCAGATGCCAGGCCACCTCATGTCTGCTCTCTCCTGTTGGCTTGGTGTTCAAAGCAGTGAGGTGGAAATGTGACAGGTTTAATCTTTGGGCTTTGTACTCTGTGACTAAGCCTAAACAGCCATCAGTTAAGAAGGATGTCTTTTCTGTTATTCTGTGTTTTTCTTTAATGCATTATTTTCCAGAAAGGCCAGCTGAATATAATCTGTTGATGCTGAAAGCCTGTGAAGCCTGCAAATTTAGTTGCAAATTTGAGCTTGTATTTCAGGGGCAATTTCATATTGTAGATATAAAATGAAGTATAACTCCAGGATCTATATTTCTCTGTTTTGTTTTGGTTTTTTTTGGATCATTTTATAACCACATCCAGACTAGCTGTTGTACCTCCAGTAATTCACTTATTGTTGAAAGGATGCTGCATTATACCCTGCAGTCATTGAAGAGCAGAGATGCATTTTGACTAGTGGTAAACCAATTAATCTTTTGACTAATTAATTGCAGCTGTATCTGGCATTTTGAGATAATTGATATTGGTTGATGTTGCTCTCTGGAGGCCAGTTAAACAAAAACTCTCTCAGAAACAATGCAATGTTGTTTTTTGCTGATAAACACTGGTGTTAAGTGCACTAAAGCCCTGCTCTCTATATATCGGTATCAGTATCGGCCATTGACAAACACATATCGCTCACCCACCAGTTTTGACTTCAAGCAGACCTAAACCAAAGTACTGTACTCTGCTGTGTGCTAACTTTAACGTCAGTGTTTAAACTGGAACTGACCGTGACGCTTTCTAAAGTTAACTATGGAGCTGGATATCTGATAGCAAGTGTCAGGAGGCACCACTGGATTTGTTATTCTGCTAACATACTTGAGTTGGAGGGAATGGATCGGGTATGCTAAAAGTGGCACAGCACCAGCAGCTTTGCTCTCAAAACCAACAACACTGCAAATTAAAGGAGCACTGTCTCATTAGGTTTTCCAGGATTATCCCCATTACAACAATTTTTATGCCTATGCGCTTTGCATTAGATGTGTTTTCTTCTGTGATCGGTCCAAGGAACATATTGTGTTCACAATAACTGCAGTTCAGTTTGTTAACACGATCACAATGTAGTCATACAACGCTTACAGACACATGATCATAGGGAACCAAGCAACAAGAGCCTACTATCATGTTAATAACCAAACGCTGATACCACAAGAGCTTTACAGTGTTTCAGTTCTGATAATTCATAAAGACTCACACAAAGACTTTCTCACACACACACACACACACACACACACACACACACACACACACACACACACACACACACACACACACACACACACACACATACAGGCTGTAATGTTAATATGATGACACATGATGTTTTCAGCCTGAATTTGAAAGTATCTACAGTACGGCCTCCCAAATGTGCAGTGGTTCATTGTTCCACAGAAGTGGGGCTTGGTGGGCGATGGTGCTAACAAATTATGAAATTGATGAATAGCTAACAAACCAGCATTGAGACAGTGTAAAGGACGTGATGGAGTATATGGGAAATTATTTAGAGCCTCAAGAAGGAGCATTTTGAAATGCTTTTGTTGATGTCTTAGGTAGGCCGGAGAAAAGCACATTACAGTCTATTACAGTAGTCTATTCTCGACTAGATAATTAGATTATTCTAGAGTTTAATAGGATTTCAACCTCTGATTTTGATCAGCTGGAGAATATTTGTGATGTTTAATGAAGGTAGAAGAAATCGGTTCATGTTATATACTTGATGTGTGGCTCAAATGTAAGTGAGGGATTGAATACTATTTCCAGACTCTTAACTTTGTAGGTCAGACAAACTGACCATCCATCCATGCAGCCATCAAGGTTCATGGAACAGTCTGTAAAAAGCAATGTGAAGCACATCTCTACTTAAACAGCTGTGAAGAATCCTTATCCGCCATTGGAAGATAGATTTGTGAGTCATTACCGTAGCAGTGACACATTATGTTGTGTTTTTTGAAGATGTGACCCAAAGGCAGCAAGTAAACACAAATGTGGCCGGAGTACTGATGCCTGTGGAGCACGGTATTTGACCTTAGAGCAGGAAGACATTATTATTATTGTATGCAATGCTTTTTGTCAAATTACTTGCCAGCCCCCTGAGACCTATAAGGTTCCCAAGACATGGTAGGAGGGTGTCATCTTCCAGAGTGTCAGAGGCGGCTCTTAAATGTACAGTAGTAGGAGGGTCATTACTGGATAGTTGGGCTTGGGTGGGTTAGGACATGAAGGAGAGCTTTCAGATCGGTCTATAAATGTTAAAAGTGTGTGGGTCAAGGTTAGGTCTTTTTGTTAAGGGTGTAACTACTGCTGTTTTAAAAGCAGTGGGATCGATACTAGAATTGAGGGATTTACTGATATAACGAGAAGAGCGTTTCCTTCTCTGTGGGGTTTTCTCATTTCTCCCCTTGTTAAACTTTTACAGAACATTTTAAAACGGTAAGTAAAAAAAACGTTCCTGATCATTCATGGCTCAAAGAGTCAAATTTTCTAGTTTTGCTTTAAAGGCTACACAACAGGCACTGACTCTTGTAAAGAAACATTCTAACAATTTACCATCAAAGACAATTTTCTCTTTGCTTAAAATGTGTTAGCCAATTCTGTTCCCTTAATTTCACGAAAGACAAAGTTGTGTGTATAATATCCTTTTTTCCCTTCAGGTTAGTAATGATAGATTCATAATGTGAGCGATGAATAAAATCAGTGCTCAGAGGAAACTTTTATGGGCCAGTGTTTCCCTTTCCAGACATTTACCCGAGAGCTTCAAAATGAAATCCCCTGGCTTTGTCTGACCTGTTCATTTAAATGTGTTTTAAGCCACTTCATATTATATAAGATTAACAACACAACATAGGTGTTGTTAATCTTAATCCAGGTTTCAAGTTGCACTTGAACTGCTCCAAAACAAACACTAACAACCCTTGAAACCACATCACCTTATCAAGTTCTGACAAATGTGTGTGCAATTTGCCTACTTACACATCAAGCAGGAACAGAGCAACACATGTATCTTGGTGTAATCAGTCTCTCAAATGTCAGCCCAGCATTCAGTTGTCTTTTCATTTTTTTTTTTTTTGGTCCACCAACTCCTGAGAAAAAGAATATCTGTGTCTGTTTAGCATAGTATACCTGCTGCTCATTTACTTTGTACTGGGCTCGTAGAATACAAACCTATGAGACTGTGACTCCCCCCATTTCCTCCTGTTAAACTGGTGTGGTGTGACAGTGGATGGAGTGCGTCCAGGAATGAGGAATCATACCTATTTATTAATTTTATTAATTTATCTCAGTCATGTCGTAATGAAATGTTTTGTTTTGTCACTGCAGAGTTTCAAGGATGAAAAACATCAGAGCAAAAACTTTATTGCTGGCTGTAGCCCTTGGTGTGTTGGTGCTTCATCTCTGTAAAGATTTTATTGACCACAAAACCATCCCACTTCATGAAGATGTTAGAGTGGCTGACCATCAAATAAGACAACGCACTAAAAACAGCTCTTATGTGTACTCCTGGACGAGATGTCAGCAAAATAAGGCTGCTGCCAACATCTCAGGCTTCAGCTCGCTTCCTGGTAACATTAAAGACTTTCTCTACTATCGACACTGTCGCCATTTCCCCATGCTGTTGGACCCTACTGACAAATGTGGAGGAGCTGATGAATCAGCAGAAGTCTTCCTTCTACTGGTCATTAAAAGCTCTCCTGGAAACTACGACCGCAGAGAGGTGCTGCGTAAAACCTGGGCCAAAGAGAGGCGACACAATGATGTGTGGATCCGAAGGATCTTCATCTCAGGAACAACAGCTTCTGGTTTTGAGAAACACAGACTGAACAAACTTCTGGAGCTGGAGCAACAAGAGTACGGTGACATCCTCCAGTGGGACTTCAGTGACACCTTCTACAACCTCACCTTGAAGCAGATACTCTTCCTGGAGTGGATGGAAAGAAACTGCCCAAACGCTCGCTTCCTGCTAAATGGTGATGATGACGTCTTTGCCAACACAGACAACATGGTGGAGTATCTTCAAGGCCTCAAGGACAATGATGGAAGCAAGCACCTCTTTGTTGGTCATCTCATCCAGAATGTCGGGCCCATTAGATGGTCAGGGAGCAAGTATTTTATCCCAGTTCAGGTACAGGAGTCAAACTCATATCCCCCTTATTGTGGTGGTGGGGGCTTCCTTTTGTCTGGCTATACAGCTTTGGTCATATACAATATGTCCCAGTCCATTACCATTCTTCCCATCGATGATGTTTACATGGGGATGTGTTTGGCCAAAGCAGGACTTGGTCCTGCTTCCCATATGGGTGTGAAGACAGCAGGACTGTACATTCCCTCCACCACACTAGATGGATATGACCCTTGCTATTATAAAGAAGTTCTATTGGTACACAGATTCCTCTCAGCCAACATGTATCTTATGTGGCACAGAATACATGATCCTAATCTGATATGTGGTCCCTCCCAGAAAAGGCTTTAGCAACACCCAGCTGTGACTTACAGATGGTGACAGAGCTTGATGGCACTTTACTTCCTGCTCCTGCTTCAGATTGTGAGTGCAAGTATGACTGTCTTCATTCTATCATCAGAAAAGGTTTGGACTGTTTTTGCACCTCTGTCCAATGGAAGCTTTTTCACTGTGGGCGAGCAGTCAGGCAGTTGCTCGTTTCCTGCTGTAACCTCACAATAACTGACCACAGGTGTTTTTAGTTGTTCTGGCTGTTTTGACCTCTGCTCAGGTTGTCGTTGGACAAAACAGTATGTGAATACTACTAAGCATGCAAAGTGTAAATTGTCACTCATTGGTGTGCAGGGCCTTTAAATTACTGCTTTTCTGTAGACTCACAGTCTAGTCATACCTATGGCAAAGTGCCTGACACATCACAGATCGTGTCAGTGTATCTGTGGGTGGAATTTCCCTTTAATGATGATTGTATTGGTTAGTGTGCTTTATATATTATATATTTATATCATTGCTGTCAGCTTGGGATTGTGATTGTGTTGGGAGTAGGGCTGGGTATTGATTTAAAATACATCCTGACTGCTGACTCAGATCCATTGCACATAGATGTCTCAAAAACAGTGAAATTTCAAACACTTGCACCAAATGCTTCGGAGTTGTGTTTACTTATTGATCAATAAGACATTTCATATTTTAATTATATGGAAAACCGTTTGGCCCTGCGATCGACTGGCGACCGGTCCAGGGTGTACCCCGCCTCTCGCCCGTTGACAGCTGGGATAGGCTCCAGCCCCCCCGCAATCCCGAAAGGGATAGGATGGATATGGATGGATGGAAAACCGTTTGAACAATACCCAGCTTTAGGTGTGAATGGTGCAGGACTATGAAATAAAATGTGGTGTCCCTGTTCTAAAAAAAAAAAAAAATCCTCAGGGTTTCTTATATTACTTCATCTTCTGCTTAAGTTAAGTTCGGAGTTTCCCTTTATTTTGCCTTATTTTTTTTGTATAGCCTGTATATTTGTTTTAGAACAACATTTTCAAAAATAGATTTGTGTATGTTGTTGTGCCTTATATCAGTGCTTCTCAACCAGATACCACTTTAGAATTGCAAAACAATGTTTTGGAGGACTGGAAGCATTTATGTACTGTCAGATAGTCATTACAAGGGGTCTCCTGTCAGAATTTTCATGTATGATTACTGTATGCTTTAAGGACTCTGGAAGCTGAAAAAAGGTGATTGCCATGTCTTTTTTTTTAATGTTATACATACTGTACAGATACCCAAAATGTTCAAGTATATTTTATTTTCATGCTGCTAAGAAGAGGTTATATATTGTTATTTTGTGATTACTGGCTTTGAAATGAAATTGTGTCTTGCATATATAAACATGTATTTAATATAAACCGAAGACTAAGCATTGTTGTCCTCATTGTGCCCTTAGACCATTAGAGCACACCTGTTGGGAAAATTGTGGCAGGTGTACTTGTATGTCTATACAGTATGCATACATATGTATTGACACATATATGTGATAGCCCTATTCAACTCAATTTAATTCAGTTTTATTTGTATAGCACCAAATCACAACAAAAGTTGTCTCAGGACACCTTCCATTTAGAGCTGGTGCAGGCTGAGCTATTTTATCACCTATGCACAGCTGTATACATTCCAACAGCAGTCAGTTAATTTTTACAAGTGACCTCAAATTAAAGGCAATGAATAGATTAAAGACAGATTTCCCATAATGCTGTCAACCTGACAGAACAGTTCAATTATCAGCCAGGGAACATGAAAACAGAGTCACTGACTTCTCTTTGTAACTGTTTTTCCTCATCAGACCTGAATGCAGCTGCATCTGTCAACTCACTGATTGCGTAGAAAGGAATACTAAACTGTGGTTCCATCTTGCATCCAAGAACTACATTGAGGCAGTATGTGCTTAAGTTTATCTCAACCCGAACTTTTGATGCTGGAGTAGTTTTCAGATCTGGTACAATAACTCATAATAGTAAATTATACTAACCGGTTTTTCTGCTCAAAACCAGCGGCAGCTGATGAAACATTTTTGCAGTGGGGCTTTACAACATTCAAAACAGTTGGGTTATCATTTTCTGATCCTGAATCTGTAGGTAGCGCTCTCTGTTGGCCTGCAGGCCCTGGTTGTGAGTGATTTAACACTTCACCTTTAATATTCTCTGTTCACTGATGCGATCAATCTTTCTGCCCATTCTTGCAGTTCTTGCTTAGTCATTCCTGGTAAGTTTGTATAGATTTTCAACACATTCCTCATGAGGTGTTGCATGAAATGTCTGCCACTTGTATAAATCCTATAGGCAATATTAAGAATGTAAGACAGTCAATGGATTTATTATTGACATGAACCTTTTATACTGAAGGTCCAGAGTGTGAAACTTGTAGAAATACAAAAACTCACATCAGCAAATCATCATCATCAGCTACTTCCATTATCTCTGTGTCAACAATTGACTGTCTTTACATTTCAAAAGGAAATTACTTTTGATGTTGGGTAATCATTTTAATAGATAGTAATGTTCATTAGATAATGATAGAGCGCTGATAACTTCTTATATCCTTCTTCACTGTTTGAGGCCTCTCCATGGAGCTGCACAAGGCCTGTAAATCCTTCCAAATATCATATTGGCACAGCAGCATACATTTTTTTTTGTCAGGAGAGCCAAAGCACTCACTCTAATACGCCTGTCAAGACTTGGATTTGAAAATAGGAAATATCAAACATGGTCAAAGAGGTGGAGCGTGGGTGGAGCTGAGATGAGCCAGATGTAGTCTGGTTGCTGAAATCTAGTAGTTAGCTGTCACTCAAAATGGCCATGCCCATAATTGTGCATACCTTTAAAGCCAATGTAATTTTAACGAATGATTTATTTAAAAAAATTGTGTTAAAGCCAGAATGTCCACTAATTTGTTTGTACCAGAGAGGACAGAAGTGGACCAAAGCAGGCAATTTCATCTTTATGAAATCATTTAAGCCATGTAAATCCCATATTTTATTTTACATGCTAGCCTACTTAACAATGGAACAAAGGGACAAAGAAATAAGAATATGTCCAGTAATTAACCCTCGTGCTCAGCAGCCAATGGGAACTTGAGACGCTCCCCGTTCAATTGGAGAAGCGGCCAAAAGGCTCAAAATGTGTGACACTGATGTCCGACATCGCATATATTAACGTGCCGGCAACGTGTTGTTACCTTGTGAAGAATCATTTATTTTTAATTTCTTATCTCACAGCTCGGGAGTGGCAGCTCTGATTGCATATCGCACATAGCTATAACATACTATAATAATCACAGCACTCTTCCCCGGCCAGGTGAGTTAACCAAATATCTGTGATTGGGTGGTGATACGTTTTTATGTACTGTCTGTGAGTTCACAGAAATCCCCCCGGCCCCATGTCCTGCTCTCTTTATCTGAAATTCCGGCTCTGCTGTCCACAGGTGTTGCTCAGCTTGTCGTACAGGAAACGAAACACAACACTGCAACTTTTAGTGGTTTGATCTGCTGTCATCACCGCCCACATTGTCTGCTCAGGCAGCTTTGACCTTTAACTGTGGACCACCGTTCAGCAAAGTCAAGTAATCATTTGCGCACAACTGTGCTGATCTTTACCTTACACCACCTCTAACCCCACTCATCACACTGATCATTTGTTTTCTGTAGCTATTAGAGAGCATGCTGTGCCTTACCCTGAGGGCTGCCTGACTGGTCTGATTCAGGGCCAACTTTCCCTTCAGTATTATACGTCACATTTACCTCATAAACCTGCACAGACTGTCAGACGACCATACAAGGAATATTCAAGCAGCGCGCACACTGATCTACAAATATGCTCAGGTATTTATTGCTGAATTCAGGTTTCTGCGAAATTCTTTTAAAAATAAATCCCTGTTCTGCAAGATATATTATATGATTTTAAAGTTAATTTGAAAACGAGCTGAGGTGTTACTGGAAGATGTCTGGTTTGGCTTCATTTGTAAAACTTAAATTCTGGAGTCATTCATTTACTCTCAGAGAACACCACAGCAGCCTGCATGCCACAGGTTGTCCATATGTATGGAAGACTGTGTGGCGTTTGCTTGTGTGAATGGTCGCTTTTGTGTCGGTATATTTTGCCCTCACTGCGTCCCCATCCCATCGCAGCTCCGCAGATAATCAAATCAACTCTCCGTTAAAAACACGCAAAAGTGCGGGTGGACTGAAACAGATAACGCATTCTGATTATTAGCGTCGAGATGAATGTTTCCATTAATGATGTAGTCTCTAAATGTCTCTGGATGAGGAATGTGTGGAATTACCACAGAATAAGACTTCAGACAAGTCAATGAAACACACACACACACACACACACACACACACACACACACACACACACACACACACACACACACATATTAAATTTTGTATTTTTTTTATGTTTTACCTCATCAACTTCAGTGATTTTTGTAAATATCTGCTTATTCTGAATTTGATGCAGCAATACATTTCAAACAAGTTGGGTCAGGAGCAGCTAAAGGCTGGGAAAGATGTGGAATGCTCCAGAAACACCTGTTTGGAACATTCCACAGGTAAACAGGTTCATTGATAACAGGTGATAGTATCATGGTTGGGTATGATAGGGGCATCCTGGAAAGGCTCAGTCGTTCACAAGCGAGGATGGAGTAAAGTTTACCACTACCACTTTTGGAAAACTGCTGTAGGTAAACACAGTTAGCAAATGATTGTATTCTGTGTTTATTTACATTTTACACAGAGACCCAACTTTTTGGCAATTGGGCCTGTGTGTTCTCTGGGTTTCTATGTTGGCTTGAAAAAGTGAACATTTTAGTCTTTACATTGTGATTATATAATGCTATAATGTTAATGAAATAAACTTACAAATAAAAAAAAAATACTGACAGATATACTGGAATTTTGGGGCTTATGCCGATACGGATATAGGGAATAACTTCAATAACTTCCAATATCTTAGCATATTTATCCATCTATGTCTGTATTGACCAATATCTATACGTCTATATCTAGCAGCATAGCAGCATACACCAGGGTAACCACTAACTGCTGCTCATTATATTTTTTGACTGCTACTAGCTGCCATTAGCTTGTTTGCTCAGTTAGCTGTGCAGCTAATGGTCCTATCAGTGCACTTAGCTATATGTTTGGACTATTACCTCTTGAGGTACAAAGCGGTATTATAAGACAGGGGGGCTGAGGCTAGCTGGTTAGCATGCTAAATTCAGTAGACATCTCTGCAGCACACACAACTCAACATCAAAACTGTTATTTCTTGACATTCTGTTGATAATTTTAGTTAATTTTGGAGCATTTTAAACTAAAATTCTTATGTCTTCCCTGATTCGTACATGAATCTCAGAGTTAGCGTGACCTATAGAGTCACAATAGCCACCAAACCCTTTGTACATTAGGAACTAAACAGTCCTCGATATATTAACTTATTTCTGACCAAGATCATGTGTTGATGAGGAAACTGTTTTATTTTTTCATTGCAGAGTTTTAATGGCACGAGGTATCAGAATGGGAGCTTTCCTGTTGCTGTTGGGAACAGCTCTCTTGGTTGTTTATCTCCGTGAAGACATCCATGAAGGCATTCCTAGCGTCCAAGAAGTGACAGATGATAGTCAAATGAAGCCACCCACTAAAAAAAACTCTTATGTGTACTCTTTTCCGAGATGTCAACAAAATATGGCTGCTGCCAACATCTCAGGCTTCAGCTCGCTTCCTGGTAACATAAAAGACTTTCTCTACTATCGACACTGTCGCCATTTCCCCATGCTGTTGGACCTTCCTGACAAATGTGGTGGAGTTAATAAATCAGCAGAAGTCTTCCTTCTGCTGGTCATTAAAAGCTCTCCTGGAAACTACGACCGCAGAGAGGTGCTGCGTAGAACCTGGGCCAAAGAGAGGCGACACAATGGTGTGTGGATCCGAAGGATCTTCATCTCAGGAACAACAGCTTCTGGTTTTGAGAAAAAGAGGCTGAACAAACTTCTGGAGCTGGAGCAACAAGAGTACGGTGACATCCTCCAGTGGGACTTCAGTGACACCTTCTACAACCTCACCTTGAAGCAGATAGTCTTCCTGGAGTGGATGGAGAGAAACTGCCCAAACGCTCGCTTCCTGCTAAACGGTGATGATGATGTCTTTGCCAACACAGACAACATGGTGGAGTATCTTCAAGGCCTCAAGGACAATGATGGAAACAAGCACCTCTTTGTTGGTCATCTCATCATATATGCGGGTCCCATTAGATGGTCAGGGAGTAAATATTTTGTCCCAGTTGAAGTGCACACACCAAACTCATATCCCCCTTATTGTGGTGGCGGGGGATTCCTTTTGTCTAGATATACAGCTTTGGTCATATACAATATGTCCCAGTCCATTCCTATTCTTCCCATTGATGATGTTTACATGGGGATGTGCCTGGCCAAAGCAGGACTTGGTCCTGCTTCCCATATGGGTGTGAAGACACTGGGATTTTACATACCCTCCAGCACACAGGATGTATATGATCCTTGCTATTTCAGAGAACTGCTACTAGTACACAAATTCCTTCCAGCTCAAATGTATTTTATGTGGCACAGAATACATGATCCTAATTTGAAATGTGGCTTGAATAAAGCACTAAAGAAAAGCTTAAAGGTAGGGACAGGGCATGTTAACACTAAAATCTCCTCAGTGACCACTTCAGTACCGTAGGTACAGTCAACGCAGTGCAATAAAACAACAATAGCTCTGCTTCAACGTTTCCAGTGTAGCAGTGTAAAATGCTCTGTTTTTGTTGACACTGTCACAGCGAATGTTGTTAATGCATCCTTATTTTCATTATTGAGGTCATAGGTGTTGGACTTGACTACATTATACTGTAAAGTGTTTAGAATATTCTGGCCACAGGATATGCAAACAGAAAAATTAAAGCAGTTCCTACATTTCCCATACTCCCCACATTTTGAATGTAATGACTAAGTAAAGTGTTGGGTAAGCGAGCCGTAAAATGTGGCATTATTCAATATTTACACTGTAATCTAAAGCGTTCCTGAAACTAACCATCTGTCATCTTCTCGATAGCAGATATAAATACTGTTTCCTTTTTTCAAAATGCAAATATTATCGGTGGTGGCAAGGTATAACATGATATTACTTCCTGGTTGTTCAGCTTTTTTTTTTTTTCTTTCCTTGTTTGATGAATGTGATAACCTCTTAACATAGATTTCTATTTCAGTCAGTGAGGTAAAATTCAAGGAAAAATCCAGTGACAACTTGTTGGGGATATATTGTATTTACATGTCGATGATCGATGGATTACAAATATATTTCAAAGAGTAAATCATGACTTAATCTAAAAGACAAGAGGTCCCATTAGATGAATGCTGCCTTCATTGTTAAATTCAGTGATCATTTTCATACTGGTTGCTGGTGGCGAAGTCATTTTCCACATGAGGTCTGGAGTGAAAAGAAACGCTTTTCTCTATTCGTTAGTGTGCTGTCTTACATGCTTTTATTTCTTATTCTTCTTGACTGATGTATGTCTCATTATTTTGAAACAAGTCAGTCATCTCTGTCTCACCTGCAGCTCATTTAAAAAGTAAAAGTGAGGCTCCTCATCGGTGAGAGATGAGACCATGTGCTCTGGTGCTGGTTATTAGTGAAATACAGAATTAATTTTAAGATTTTACACAAGGATTTTCTGTTTGGGGTTTTTCCATCAGGACAATTGTGAATTTGTGTTTTTGTCTGAGCTCTACTCACTGATTTGAAGTGGGTGTGGCGCACTTTGTAAAAGGTCACATATTACACATCAGAGATCAGAAATATGTGAATCACAATGTGATTTTAACTTTGATTGATTCTTATTTAATCATGAATGTTGAGTGTTTTCATGGCCAAGTTTTCAGGGGCTTTTAGGGCTCATTTATTTATTTATTTATTTATTTATTTTGTTGTGTTTTCTGTAAGGTACTCAGGTGACATTTTTGTTTGTTAATGATCTACTGTAAAAACACACTTGACTTAAACGAATTAAAGTGATTACTGAAGATGTCTTTTTCATATAGCAGCACTGTACAGACACTGTGACTTGTTCATTATCATGATCAATAAGAAAGAAGAATAATGAACTCATTAGACATCCTGAAAACCATTTTTCCCATCCTGTTTCTCACTGGTGTCACATCATGACTCAAGGTTCAAGAAGGAGAGGAGTCAACACATCATTTTTACCCTAACTAAAAGAGAAAATGAACTAAAAGCAAAGCAAACAATAAACATACTTAAGTAAAAGAAAAAAAAAAAAAAAACTTCAATAGTCTGATGGCATGTTGCCTTTTTTCTAAGGAAATGCTGTAGATCCAATCCAACCCAGACATTTTGGATTTCCAGATTGTTGAGCTAAGTACGGATGTTTTTCATCAAACATTCACTGTATTTTTTTTAGTACTGTACTTGCCCACAAATATTTGATGTTAAAGAAAAAGATCTGAAGCATATTTTAATCAACAGTGATTAACTGAGGGTTAAAGTGAAGGTGAAAATGGCCCAAAGGCCAGCCGGCACCTTCAGTTATACCTTTGTCGATCATGTGGCCCTCGGCAACATTGCACTCCCTCATTGGCACTCCCTAAAAATTCCCCCATGCCATTAATGCAGAACGTATGAGGAAGACAAGTATTAGATCTCACACTCATGTAATGTGGCAAAACTGGCTTTCTGCTTTTGTGGTATGGAAACAGCATTTCACGAGACAATAAAACCACAGTGTGATTGCCAGGTGAGTAAGTGCAGTGCCCACAGAACAATGAGTCCTTTTCAGTGAACGGATTCTACATGCTTTAGTGACATATGATGCCCCCCGCGCCCCCGTCCCCCTTCTTTATTTCTCTTTTCTCTCTCAGACCCCGTTTACACTTAGGGAAAACACATACGTTTTCATGTGGTTTGGCCTCTCGTTTACACGCAAACAGAAAACGATCATTTTTAAAAACTCCGGCCAAAGTGGAGATTTCTGAAAATGCTGGTTATTTGTCGGCGTGCAAACTGGGTTAAACAGCGGTTTAGGTTCCGAAACGTCACAACATGCGACTGAATATTTAACGTCATGTGAGCGATTACACTCGCGCCCATAGGCTTAATAGTTATGATGCGCTCGACAGCGTTTTTATCCGGATTCATGTAAAAAGCAACATTTTTGAAAACGATGTTGTGTGCACAATGTTATTTTTGAAAACGGAGGGGCCAAAATATGCGTTTTCCAAAATACCCTGCTACGTGTAAACATAGGCTGAGTCTCTGCATTTCTGGCAGTCCACAGACACAGTAAAACAGTTTAGGCGATCTTGGTCTTAGTGATAGTTGGCAATTTCGGCATCCAGCAACAAGAGAATGCTATTCTCACCGGTCCACCACTCATGTTCATGCATTGACTTCGTTCTCACCAGCAACTCAATTATATCTAACATATCAGACTCAAATATCCAGTCCGTCATTAAAAGCAATCACATGCCCATAATGCTTGCATGGAATTCAAAAAGCCCAACACCAGATGGCGCTTTAACACTTCTCTAGGACCCTGAGTCTCACTAAAAAGGAGTGGACATCTTTCCTAGAAACAAATGATTCCCCAAAGCAGCTGTTTCTCAATTCCGGTCCTCAGGCACCACTGTCCTGCATTTTTTAGATTTTTCCTGCTCCACCACACCTGATTCAAATGATCAGCTCGTCATCAAGCTCTGCAGTGGCCTGATAACGAGCCACTCGTTTGAATCAGGTGTGTTGGAGCAGGAAACATCTAAATCATGCAGGGCAGGGGGGCCCGAGGACCGGAATTGAGAAACAGTTATCACCAGCTCTTCCAATTTTATGAGATATAATAATTTAATTCTCTGTTTCAAAAAAAAAAGGTAAAAAGTAAGAAAAAGAAGAAGCTGAACAGTCAATTAACACTTCTCATACCTCATTGTTTCACTGATTCTCATCAAGCAGAAAACATCGCCTCTCTGCTGCTTGATGGCTAAGAAACACTGTTTTGTTGAAATGTCAACTGTCTCTGACATTCACAAGCAGGTGAAAGAAGGCCTAGTGTACCTAAACCAGCACAATGACAACTGCACAACCTCAAACCAGGTGACTGGATGGTGGTCAAAGACCTCAGGTGAAAGAACTGGTGCTCCAAACGGTGGACGGATCTGTTCCAGGTGCTCCTCAGAAGATAGACAGCTCTTTAAGTTGCAGAGCCAACTGGTTCTATGCAAGTCACTGTAAATGAGTTCAGCAACTACATGATGATTTTAGTCCAAGACAAAATTAATGTCACGTCAATGCGCTGAGGAATCGACTGGGGTGTAGGAGGATCACCGCCCCAAAGGGGGCTAATGGATGACTAGCTGCACTGGCTAATCAAAGCCTGTGCAACCACCAATCATCATGAGTCCTAAAAACCGACCTTGGCATCCCTTCTGAATACTCGGCTGCAGTCTGAGATACGGCCTCTGCTGCCTCTTGTTCATTGCTCTCATTATAGTCATTCCTATAATCCCCATCCATGAACACTGACAAACATTCCCAAACACTACACATCGTCACAATCACAGCTGAAATAAAAGACATGTATCTCTGCCATGGAAAGTGAACAAATAACTCCAGCCTGTGGCAAACAAATTGGCTAAAACACAATCTTTGGGCACTACTCACTGACACACCTGACAAGATTCCTCCTTCTTCAGGACCCACAGACTCTGAGGACCTTAAATCCTCCATGTATAAAAACTTTGGACCACATTTTTAGCTTGCTTTGCAGAGGAAGTTCTATTTCCACAAAGACCTGCTTTTCACTTTCCCTTCTGTTTGTGATGAATACAGTTAAACTTATTGATATGATAAAAAGGGATACATGTAAGAGAGAGGCCTTATAGGATGATCTTGTATAACCCTCACATAATCCCAGATGTGTGTAACACAATGGAAAACTACTCAACTTCTGTTTTGTATTCTTTCACTCCTTATGCGGTCTTGTTGACCACTGTTTCCCATTGTGTATTAGGAAGTTATTATGTATTGGACTGGGTGGTTCCCTGAAATCATGGCTCACCTACACCTGGTCTCCATGCCCATCAGCCATCACAGCTGAAGCTAATCCATAATTACCAGCCACAGGATAAAAACTGGATCTCTTCACCAGTCTATGCCAGATTATTGTGTCCACATACCTGGTGACACGTCTCAGCCTCATATTTGTCTTTGTACTTTGTTCTGTGCTGTAGTTTGTTTGCTTGCCTGTTCCATGTTGCTACAGTAGGTTTGTTCTCCTTGTTTCTCAGGATCATCTCCTTGTGTCTACACCTGCCAAGTTTGCCAGCTCCAGTCCACCACTTGAAATTGTACTGACAATATTTCCCAGTGATCATAACCCTCTTTATAACATTTAATCTTTATTATTATTTCAGCCATTATCATGCTCACTTCCTCCAGCTCAGACTGGTTTTGTGACCTTTGAACTAAACTATAAAGACACTGATATTCTCTGTATTCTCATTCTTTCACCAACTTTAGTCTTATCTATATGTCTGAAGATTTTACAAGGCCATAATAAAACTCTCAGGAGCAAGCCTGCTTCTGCGATCTTTGTCCTGATATCTTCTTCCAACTACAGTGTAGTGTCTTATGAACTATTTATTAAACGTTAACTTAAAGTTGGTGATTTTAAATTTGAACTGTGGTTTTGGCACATCTTGCTGTTTATACAGTATGCTGTCCAACAAAATTATAAAGGGTAAAGACCTGTGTTTTTGTTGGGTGAATTCATGATTGAAGAATATTATTTAAAAAACAATGAAAGTTCTTGTTAGTGGAAAGCTGGAGCCCTATTGGACTTTTAATTCAACCTTTGCATTTGCTTTGCACTCTAGTGAAGTTGTGTTAAATATTAAATAACATGCATAGCCACATAGAAAAACAAAAAACATTAAAAAAAAAATAGCATTTAACACTTAAATCCACAGTATCTGTTTATTTCCTCCGTTGAGTATCACACAAGAAAACCTGTTCACTGTTATTGTTTAACTTGTGGGAGGATCAGTCGAGGAAACCTCAATACCAGCAATCACCTTGCAGCACTTAGCTTGCAGTACGCCTCAGGAACCCACTCTCCAAAAGCCAACCTGCTCCATGTGTACTGGGAAATACCTGTTTGGATCCATTTTTGATTACCAGCAAACACTTGACATCGTATCAGAGCTCACCATATTTAAGGTTTGTACAGCAGAAATGATTAAATAAAGTCTTAACATAAATATTCACAAAAGGGATATGAACTTTTTGTGATTCAAAGGAATGAGGAGAGAATATATTTGCCTTTACAAATTATTTAAGAAGGTAGTGAGCATATAGTTTCAAGGACAGATCAACTAATCCTTAGTGATCATTATCAGCTCATAGCTGATGATTCACGGTATTTTACAGTCTGTGCTCAGGTAATTTATGAGCATCTGCTTGTCTTTGGCCAATATTTATTGCGGCTCTCCATGCTAACTATTCATTATTACCTGCATCTTGTGTACAGGTACCTATAATGTTCATAAAAGTAATCACCTTTATTTCTTAAATGTATCATTTTGTCATAATTTCTTTTCTGCTGTCAGACTGTCAAACTTTTTTGAATTTTGCAGTGTGAAGGATGAAAACTATCAGGAAAAAGAAAAGTCTCCTAATATCTGGACTTCTTGGCCTTTTGCTTTTCCATCTCTGTAAAGACATTTTTATTTTGCCCGTGAAAAAGGACGGCAGTCAAAACAGGTCATTCGCCAAAAAGACGTCCTTTGTTCATTCATTTGTTCATTCAAGATGTCAGCAAAATAAGACCGCTGCCAACATCACAGGCTTCAGCTCGCTTCCTGATCGTATGAAAGACTTTCTCTACTATCAACACTGTCGCCATTTTCCCATGCTGCTGGACCTTCCTGACAAATGTGGAGGAGCTGATGAATCAGCAGAAGTCTTCCTTCTGCTGGTCATTAAAAGCTCTCCTGGAAACTACGACCGCAGAGAGGTGTTGCGTAAAACCTGGGCCAAAGAGAGGCGACACAATGGTGTGTGGATCCGAAGGATCTTCATCTCGGGAACAACAGCTTCTGGTTTTGAGAAAAACAGACTGAATAAACAAGTCGAGCTGGAGCAACAAGAGTACGGTGACATCCTCCAGTGGGACTTCAGTGAATCATTCTACAACCTCACCTTGAAGCAGATACTCTTCCTGGAGTGGATGGAGAGAAATTGCCCAAACGCTCGCTTCCTGCTAAATGGTGATGATGATGTCTTTGCCAACACAGACAACATGGTGGAGTATCTTCAAGGCCTCAAGGACAATGATGGAAGCAAGCACCTCTTTGTTGGTCATCTGATGCCAAATATGGAGCCCATTAGAATACCGGAGAGCAAGTACTTTGTCCCAGTTCAGGTACAGGAGTCAAACTCATATCCCCTCTATTGTAGTGGTGGGGGCTACCTTTTGTCTGGCTATACAGCTTTGGTCATATTCAGTATGTCCCAGTCCATTCCTATTCTTCCCATTGATGACGCTTACATGGGAATGTGCCTGACTAAAGCAGGACTTCATCCTGCTTCCCATATGGGCTTCAGGCCACTGGGACTGTACATCCCCTCAAAGAAAGTAGATCTATATGACCCTTGTCATTATAAAGATCTTTTATTGGTACACAGATTCCTACCAGCTAAAATATATTTTATGTGGCATAAAATAAATGATCCTAATCTGAAATGTGGCATTAAAAATAATAAAATTAAGTAATATTGAAATTAAAATGAATAATGCAATCTAAAGATTCCTTATGTAAAAATATAAATTGTGTGATTGCTGGAGTGTCAGCTTTAACAGTGACTTCACTGAATGTCGTTTGGGGAACATGGATGTCAGTAACAATTTCCAGAAAATGAATCAATAACCCAATCAGCAGAATAACACTGTCATCGACACTGTGATAAGACTGATAATCATCAGTGATATCAAAGGCAGCTGCATGAGTACAACCACATATGACAGTATTAAGATTTTATGTGGACTTATGTCCTATAGCTTTACTATCTGGCATAGTGTTACTGAACTGTCCAGTTGCCTTATATTTAAGAATTCTGTTTCCAGTTTTTTTGTACTTTGTAAACTCCCCATAGAGACATTTTGAATGTGAACAATATATTTATTCATTTTTTTCTGTTTTAGACACATCAATACTTAAGAGAAGAACTTATTTCAGTTGTCAGACAGTTACAGTCTAAAGGTTGTTGCCACAAAACATATACATAAACAATACAGCAAAAGACAACAAATTCATCACTACAGCACGATATTACTACAGTATAAATGCAGAAAGGAGAATATTAGATGCAAAATATTTCTCAAAACATTTTTAGAAAAGAACCCCTCAGAAAACTTTAAATCTCCAGTTTTTGTAATTCTTCTATGCCTTTATACAGATATGAAAAAGTCATATATGTTGTCTGTACCTGCTTTCAGTGCCCAGTACAATGTGCCTTTTGTTACAGTAATAAGTTATTAGTTGTAGTTAAATGTCTTTCACCTGTTGTTGGCCAAAATAATAATGTCATATTTTTGGAAATGTGAGCCTTGAGCATTTACACAGTACAAAGTTTTTCTGCTTGTTGAACATGAACTGTTGATTATGAGCAATGTACCACACTAAGATTGCAAACATTGTGTATCTGTCTATTGGGTGAGCAGGAAATCTTGAAGTATGGTTACTTGCTGTATGATTACTGGTTATGGTTAATAAATGTTCTGTTTCATATGTGCCAAGCTCTCTAATGGTTCACATGTTTACTCATAGAACTGAAGTTACATGCAGGTAACTTCTATTTTTCACCTGCCTTAATGAAATTTTGCTATTTTTTGTTGCGGGGCAGGGTTTTACACAATATCTGCTAGTTTGAAAATCGTACTGGTCACCAAAAACATCTTTTGAATAAAAACGAACCAAAAAAAAAATAACGTGAACTTTAACTGTGTGATAAGGGAAGAGCCAACACCCAGAAATTCTATTATCAGTCTGTCAATGTTTACATGATTGAGTGAGTGTCTGCTGCTGAGAGCGTGAGCATTTTGTAAAATGAATTTCAACAAGAAGAGCAAATGAAATTGTATCATTTCAAACTGTTGCTCTCAAGAGTTCAACTGTGAGGTGCAAAGAGGCTCCTTGTCAGCCTTTCGGGTTCTCTCTCTCGTCCTGCAGGATGCTTTCAATTTGGTTTCCCAGGCTGGTGAAACAAGGCCGCTCCGTGAAGTCGTATGCCCAGCATTCCTTCATCAAACCGTACACCTGGTGTCACAGTGAGAAAAACATAATCATCTGATTTGCTGGGAGATACAGAGCGAAGAACTGTTGATATTTGCATGGCATAGTATGAGAGCTGAAGTGACCAGTTTGGCGAACTGAAGGACAAAAGAATATGCTTAATATATATCATGACCATGGTGGAGATGATTGCCAGTCTCTTTCTCAATTAGCAGGAGATGGGGGAATAAAGACGCTCTCACATTGTCACTGATATAAGACAGAGGCCACATGCATCTTACTGGTGGGCTCATTGATTTACAGTGCGATTCTCAAAGCATCACAACATTTGTGAGGGATGTGTGAATGTAGAAAAGTGGCAGATAAAAGACCTTTAATTTAATCAGAATCAAGAGGAGAAATTTCCATAATGGCTACTGTTTTTCAGCAACTGATCCATATACAGTGAACATACCTTGGGTGGGCAGTTTGGAGGAGCTGGTAGCCTCCAGTTATTCTTTAGAATATTTGCCAGATGCACTGAAATGGATGGGCTCTGCACATTGTGTCCAATCTCCTGCATACATAGCTAAAAAAACGGCATTAGTGAAAGATTTGCTAATTGAAAAGACATAATATAGATAAGACTTTATTGATCCCACACTGGGGAAATTCAGTCGTTACAGCCAGCAAGTATTACAAAGAGCAAACACAGTGGCATAAAGGGAAATATTGTCCATACGGGTACTTATGGACAGTAAGCCTTCTTACTCTTTTTGGGTTGGAGTTCATGTCACAGTAAGAGAAGAGCTCATGAAGAACGACTCCAAAACTCCAGACATCTGACTTGTGGGAGAATCTGGACTCACTGATGGACTCTGGGGCGTACCTGCATTAGATGAGCAGTGTGTGGTCAGGTAGATCTCCAGGAACTGAACACTAGATATCCTTTGTTTGAAGGATGGCTACTTATCAAAGCAAAACTACACAGTAATCTTCTTTAATGCCTGATCTGGCAGGCCTCCTTCAGTCTGTAATTCTTAGAATATGACACCATCTCAAACAGGAGGCTGACTTTTATGAGAATGACTCATTCAAACAAACAAACAGGAGGCTTCCACACTGCAGAAGGCTACGGATTTCTGCTTTAACACTTTGGATTAAAAAGTATTTGAGTTTTCAGACATGCGGTACGCTACCAGAAAATGGGGCTCTCTCCGGGCTGTGTGACTCGGTAGTATTCCTTGTCCAAAGGAATAATCTTGGTCAGCCCAAAATCAGCAATTTTCACTAGCGATTCACTGGCCACAAGGATATTTCTGGCTGCGAGATCTCTGTGCACATAACGCAGGGTCTGCAGGTACTCCATCCCCTGGGAAAATTTAAAACACTATATGTATATGTATACACACACACACACACACACACACACACACACACACACACACACACACATATACACACACACACACACACACACACATATACACACATATACACACACACATATACATACATATATACAATACAATATAATATATATTATATATATATGTATATACACACACACGCACATATACACACACACATATACACACACACACACACACACACACACACACACATATACATACATAAATACAATATACAATACAATTAAAAATATATTACATAATATATCACACACACACACACACACACACACACACACACACACACACACACACACATATATACATATATATATACATACACAGACAAGATAAGCTGTTGTATATCATGCAACAATAAAATGATCTAATCTACAATAACAACAATAAAACTCATTCCTTCAACACAGTGGCTTTGACTCTTGAAATCTTTACTATTGGTTGAAATAAAATGTTTGGAAAGCATGGGAGGTGGTTCACATTACTCTTAAGGATGGTGCCATGCAGGGAGAATAACCTTTATATTCTCCTGGAGGATTTTTTGATGACTGAGACACCCACGCTTTCTGGCAAAAGTCACATTATAGTGAATACGTTTAGGAAACGACACAACGTCAGAGAACTGACAATCAATGTTGAACTTGTAAGACTTTTGCCAACCAGTTATGATGATGATGACAGCCATCTGCATGCATTTAGCTCATATATCTGACTCTTACCTTACAGATCTGAGAAGCAAAAAGCAGCATTCGCCTGGTGTTAACATTATGTCGTTTATTCTCCAAGTAGCCAATGAGGCTGCCGTAGGGCAGGTACTCCATCACCAAGCTCATGCTGAGGCGACCTGTGAACAGGTTAACATTAAACTCATTCAGGAGATGAATACCTTCGATACTGAGAAGACTCCAGATCATTGTGTCCTTTCTTGAATCAGTCAATCAACTCTGATTTTAAAGGTAATCCAGGATTATGAAGGGGATGCACTAATATCACGAGTGCACTGTTTTTTTTACTGACGCTGATTATTTGGGTATATCATGTGCTATGTTTGCAGCAAGTTTTTTTTTATACCCATGCTGTAGCAGACTCCTCTGTATTTGACGATGTAGTCACACTCAAGAACACTGAGTGTTTTGATCTCCTTCTTGAAGTCCTCCAGGGTCGACTGCTTGTTGGGCTGCAGCTTCTTTACAGCGACCAGCTCACCCGTGTTATCACCCAGCGGGTCATAACGGCAAAGTTCAACGCTGCCAAAGTTGCCCTGGTAAAAATGTTTTGAGTCAGTCAGGGCACAAATAAAAAGGTGAAAATGTTGTTGGGCAAGAAAAATGGGGTCATAAAATTCCTTTTCATATCATGTAAAGCACGACAGCAGCTTTAGTAAGAATCCTGTCGTGTCCGCCTTCATCAGTTTGTCCATTAAACACAATGTCAGGGGAACCAAAAAAAGGGCCATGTTATTGTAATTGTCTATACATCATTGGCATACAGACAATGACCTGGATAAGACCTCTCAAACAGATGAGTCATGATCATTAAAGTGGACTGTTTGGTCCAAAGGGCTCTGCTTTATGAACATCAACAAGCTGTCATCTTGCTTGCACACTCACTTTTCCCAGAAGGGAGATGTAGCGCAGGTGTCTCTCCTCAAGCAATGTCTGGGTGTGTTGAACAGGGCTGAGGGCTGTGCACACAGGGCTCTGTGTGACCAGCTCAGTGGCGTGTAGTATCACATAGTCTGCCATGAAACAGGAGAAATTCTCAGTAATGGCTTTTGGTTTTCTGATATAACTGAACAGCACGGTTCCACCACCAACACCCACTCTGACAAAGGCTTACAGGAGCAAGCCGAGGGACAAAAACCCTTTCAACTTGTTAAAATCCTAAATAAATTTGTCGGTGCTCATTCACACACAGACTTTTCTTTATTTCACAACGATCCCTTGAAGAATTCTATTGACATTTACACATGAAACTGGGCAAATATAATATACTGAAGAAGAAAGAGGAAGAACATAAATTAATATGCCAACCATGTCACTATAAACTGACATGCTTTGTTTCTCACTTTTGACCTTGAATGTCTCTCCTTGGTATATTTAATATATTTTGTATAATGGTATCATTTTCATAAATGCACTACTATTTCAAAGGACAAAACTGAAGAGAAAAGCTTAATCTGGATCAATTTAAAAACTCACTTTTTTATTGATCTGAAATTAAAAAAGTGAAGCTGACATATTTTGTGTAGATGTGTGGTTTATACTGTCTGTGTGTATCAGCTGAATAATGATCTACATCGTTACCTGAAGTGATCAGACTGTTGAGCTGACGAATAATACTGCGGCAGGAAGGTCTGAAAGCTGCCTGGTAGTCCATACACTGACTGATCAGATCAGCCAGCTCAGTCCACTGTGAAGGAGGCAGCTGCTGGAAGGTCTCATAAAACTGCCGCTTCTAAAGAAAACACATCAGTAGCTGACATCATCAGAGCTTTATTCTAACCTTTATTTAACACTCAGTCGCTTGTCATTTATATATTTTGTTGCTTATGTGCCTTCTTTCCTTTATAGGATTTTTTTTTTTATTTTTGTCGTTTGATGAAATCTTTTTGGTCATTGCTAAACTTCAAAAATGTATCATCAAGTACAGTGTGATACCAGAGGACTTATTCTGTTAATTTTGATGTTGAAACAGTGTGTAAAATGAATCATTTCTTCTGTCTCGAATCAGGTGTTCTAATGTCAGTTCTCCCTGCTAGGACGGAGCTGGGCAAAAAAAACCCTTTAAATTAAGTGTACAGAAGGATGTCTGAAAACTCTTAAAGGATGTTGACAATAGCACTCTAATAAACTCTCTCTCTCTCTAAGATCTCTCTTGAAAAAGAGACAGTAAACAGGATCTACATAAGACAACAAACCATGACGATCAATCTGAAGCTATGGTCTCACAGAGCCCCAAACCAACCCGAATTAGCTTTGCTGAATGATTCTGAATATCATCAGATTTATCCCCTAAAAAGCCAGATATTTGCAGTTCTATCTCCAGGTAGCTGTCATCAAACGGCTATCAAAGTGTAATCACCAATGCTAAAGATAAGTGGAAAACAATGTACCATGCAAATTTCAAATGCAGTATTGCCATACAGTATACTGGAGCGTTGTTGTACCTCTTACACCCACTAAGTAGCAACATATCCAGGCTGCTAATAGCAGTAGTAGCCGGTTTTCATCATCTTCAACCTATATTTTCGTTGCTCCAGTTTATTGCTGCGATGAATCAGTAGATAGCAGAGGGTGAAAAGCACACAGCACACCACCTGCCTTTTTCAAATTTATGAGTTAACAATAATGAATGCCACACAAAACAACTGATGGGAACACAATGACTTGTGGGACAATGAGGGCTGTTAAAGTAAAATATTACACCAAATGTGTCATAAATTACAGCTCTTGACTGTACTCTGACTGCCTGTTAGATCAGCATTTAGTGCAGAGTTTTCTGAACAGAAGAGGGCATACCTGGTGTAGTTCCCAGCCCTGAAGTGGATTGTTCCCACTGTTGAAGATTTCCCACACAGTGGCACCAAAGCTCCATTTATCACATTCTAGAGTCAGGTTGTCCGGGGCATCCAGAACCTCAGGGGCCACCCAGGGGATCCTGTCCAGGATCACTAAACAAACACACACAGATATTATATATCGGTGTGAATTACTTAAACATTCATGAAGGATGCTAAGAACATCTGTGAAGATTCTTAGTCATCGAGGTCATGGTTATCCCAGAAGGGTTGAGCCCAGGGCAGCTGGACTTGGCTGTAAAAATTTGAAAATATTTCACCTCTCATCCACCATCCACTCATCAAAGGAGGTTCTTCAGTTCTTGCACCGAGTGGTTTCAACAACTGTGATAACAACCCCACAGGCTAAGTACCTAGGTCTCCCCACCAGCCAGCTAGAGCTGAAGAAGCAGCTTGGACGAGAGGTAAAAAAAATGTTTTCAAGTTTCTACAACCAGGTCCAGTTGCCCTGGATTCAACCCTCCTTGGATAATGCTAAGATTAGGTATCATATTTTAAATGTGTTACACTTTCTTGGGTGATACAAATTAAATTCAGTTTATGTTGTAAAGACAATTTTATTTATGTATTTATTTTTAGATTTTATCTCTATACTTGGCTACCTATTCCAACTATTCTGTTCCTCTCCTGTGAGAAACCAAGTCAAAACTGACTTATTTTAAACTTACGTAAGTTAATGTATCTACTTTACCCCAAACACAATCTTTCCCACACTTGACCAAACAATGACTGTTTCATGTTAACCACTGCTACCATGACAACAAAGGTCACCTGACTATTACAATGAATGATAAAGGTCACCTGATTTTGTCCCCTTCTGCACGTTCCTGCACTAAATGACACACAAAAAGCTTAACCTGAGTAGATGTACGAAATGTCTTTGCTCCGTTTGTCTCCTGACTATTATATACAGTATATGCACTATAAAGTGATCTGACAGTGTCAGACATGGAAGACCCTCCTTGATTTACCATCCTTGCCCAGCATGACTACACTGATGCCCGGGTCGCTCAGCTTGATGAAAGGAGAGCTGCCCTTTGACAGGTCACCTTCTCTGGCCAGTAGCAGATTCTTTGCGCAGATATTTCCATGAACAATGTTTTTTTCTTCCTGCAAGACAGTTACATGCTAATGTTGACTCATTATAGTGTCATCATGAGTACTGATCAGCTGTTATTACACTGTTATTTTGGCACTCGTGATCTTCAAACATGGAAATAAAAATTGGAAATGTGTTGATGTTTTTTGGTTTTAAATCATACACACTTAGGTACACACACAGGGAACAAAATTTCCTTTAACATGAATAAAGTTTAACCAGCCAGTCCTGCTGTAGATTGGGTTTTCATCATTACTTTTGGAAGATCAGCAAGTTTGTCTTACCAGAAAGTTTAGGACAGACGCCAGCTGTTTGGCTACGTCAAGTTTCCAGCTCACTGACACAGATCTCCCTCTCTTCAAGTAAAGGTCGAGGGCCCCGTACTCGACAAACTCCTGCACCATGATGTCTGTAAGGCACAGCAAGGATTGTTTCTACAGCTGAACTTCAAACCAAGCACCGACATTCAAATGCTCACCCACAGACAAGGGAGTCAAGGTCACATGAGGATTTAATGTGAAGATAGTTATTTTGCTCGATTATGATGGGAATGATTAAGTGTTTCTATTCATTCATTCACTGATTCATTCACTCAGTTCATTTTGTTTTTGCTGTTTGCAGATGCAGACATATAGATTTTTATCAGAGCAGAGCTTGTAAATGCTTTTAGACTGAGCCAAAGTGAACCAAACGTGATCTGATTTCAGTGTCCCTTTGTATAGAATAATCTTAGAATAATCACAAATATTTATATTTGCACAACTGATATTATTCACAGAGAAGTATTACGTATAGAAAACATATTTGCATCTTGAAGCAAATAAAGACTTAGTATCAAAAAACAGCTGCAGTTTGGTTTGAACTTACTTTTCACTGCATGAACACTAACACCATATACAAGGAGGAGGTGTTTGTGAGAAATCTGACTCATCAAGCTGGCAGCTTCGAAGAATGACTGAGAGAGGGCAAAGACAAGGAAATAACATGTACAAAATGTTAAAAGGGTTGTGTTAGATGACAGAAAAATTCAACATATAAGTGTATTTCAATCTGGAGAAACCCACCTCCCAGCAGTTTTTGTGATCGGTATCAAGCTCTTTCAGGAAAACGTCTGTCACGTGTTTCTCCCCATCACGAAAATCAGTTTTGTAGCCTTTGAAAATTCGAGTGAAGGATCCCTGTCCAAGGCTTTCACCCTTATAGAGAAAATACATACGGAAGTTTTACTACTACTACTAACTACTAAGTTTTTGTCTATCATAAAAAAACATTTAACCTTTGAAGGACCTTTCATATTTGTTTCACTACAGTACAGTATCAGTGTATTTGCAGTATTTGCAGCATTTGTCGTCTAGTTGTAGACAGAACTGTGAAAGGATCAGTTGAGCAACAATGGTAATAGTGTTGTAGAACTGGAAAGAGAGTAGCATAAATAATGTTGACACCAAAATGTGAAAGACGAGCATTAATATTCACATTAGTGGCAGTATTTTAACAGGCCTGGTACTGGAAGTCTACACAGGTAGACTCAAACCCAAGGACCCAAGACCAGACTCAGGACTGGTAAGGGTTCAGATCCACATTTCATGTAGTCATTTGGGTTTGAGTTTGAGTTTGAGTCAGCAATGCTAACATTACCATCCATGGCAATAAATCAGCAATTGTGCTTCTAGTTCAAAAAGGCAAACAGTCCAACTTATCTTTAGTATGCTCGATGCAACAGATCTACAAAGCTGATTCTTCGATTTTTAGATTTGATTCTTAGATTTGTTATCCATTGCCAAGTGGACTTTTATGGTGAAATAAGGAGTGGCCAGTAAGCCATGCTGTTTCAATCAGCAAGAGGGGACAACAGAAAACCTGCATGTATTTTACAAACTTTTTTAATGAGGAGGATAGATTTTGTGTCATGGCCAGTGGAGAAGGCAAATCACATTAGATTCAGTAAGACACAATCGCTTGTTTTTGCAATTTAACATTAAAGTGTAATAGCACTTAATTGTGAATTCAGTGCTGATCCGGTCTGTGCCTCCCTGCTGGGTTCAGGTAGGACATTTCTCAGTTCTGCATGGGTCTGGGTGCCAGCTTTGAAATCATACACAGGTCTGGTTCAGTTCCATGCAGTGCATTTTCATGTCTTTTCAGGTTCAGACACAAATTTTTGGACCTGTGAAGAATTCTACATTAGTGTCTATGTACTCACCCACGTCAAGTCTTCATATTTGATCATGTGGAACTGGATATGACTGAATTTGTTCCTTTCAGCTGTGGGGGACCCTTGTTCTTCCACAGAACTGTTGTTGCGTATGATGATCAGATTTGTGAGCTCTGTAGGAAAAGCAAAAAATGACAGCACATATCTCAGTTCAAGCAGGAAATTGAGGTATTAAGTTGATACAGTAGTACTGGTGAGAGACAGTCAATTCATTTACATGTAAAGTCTTTCTTTCCCTTTGACATTAGGGAGTAATAATATTTCTTCAACATGTAGATTTTTGAGTTATTTATTATCTTTTTCTTTGCTGGTTTGTTTATTGAACTACTACATGGCTTGAAATAATCAGAAACCTGGATATGGTGTTCATAAGCAAATTACACTGTGCCCCTATCTTTCAAAATTTGGTTTGTCAAAACATTGACATGATACCTACATGAATTGAAATGTAAATATTATATTGTCCACACTGGTGCAGACATAAACATACATCAATCAATCAATTCCGCGCACACACACACTTGGGAAACACACCTTGGGGTCGGGGTGGACAGCAGCGGGCCAACTTCACAGGTACTTCAGCCAGTAACAGCTTGTTGTGTTGGTAATAGCTGGTTAGCTCTCTCAAGCTGGAAAATGACTTATGGACACCAGGAAGACTGTACTTCTCATTCTTAATAATGAGACAGTCTTTATAATCAAGTCCAAGTGGAGTCTGCAGAAATATAATAGTTACATTAAACTTCAACAGCACTTCAGAAAACAATTTTAGACACTTTAATTTGTGTAGAAATTATGAGTGCACAAATTTGACTTTTGCACACTTTTCAATATGTTGATGCTTCTTTCATACATTTGTTTCTGTTCAGAAACTATTTTTTTTTTTGGAAAAACAAGCGTATTATCTGCATAGAGTTAAACTTCTACTCTCTTGAGCCTTGTGATTTCCAGAAATGGTGCTTGCAGTCACAATTAAAAGATATCCATCCATCCATCCATTTTCTATGCAGGGGGGCCTGGAGCCTATCCCAGCTGTCAACGGGTGGGTACACCCTGGACCGGTCGCCAGTCGATTGCAGGGCAACACGTGAATGGACAGACAACCATTCACGCTCACACTCACACCTAAGGAGAGTCACCAATTAACCTAATGAACATGTTTTTGGTCTGTGGGGGGAATGCCCGGAGAGAACCCACGCATGCACGGGAAGAACATGCAAACTTCACACAGAAAGGCTCCGCCTGACCTGGGAATCGAACCAGCGACCTTCTTGCTGTGAGGCACACGCACTACCTGCTGCACCACCGTGCTGCCCATTAAAGGATATCATAATATTTTTTTCTCGTCAGGTCTGTGAAGTAAATAAAAATGTCCACAGACATAACTAGTAAATTACTCTTCAGAGAAAAATTAAAACAGTCTGTTATGCTGCTTCAATGGGAAACTTTACCTGAACACAAACAGTGAGGAAGAAGTTGTCATAGTTCTTAGGACTCTGCCGCAGAAGGAACGTACCACCTTTAAATCCCGACTTTTTCAGCTTGTTGACTGCAAACTCTGATCTGATCAAACAAGATACAAAGGAAATATATAAAACAAGTGCATATGAATGGTAGTATTGGTTTTTGTATGTGTCAAAATGACTCACGTGATTGGACCGTGACAATGGTTTTTGATCCCCTCCAGAATACTTGGAGGAGCAATGTCTTGACAGAAGTAGTGGCTCGAATCTGTGGTCAGTCTGAAGTAGCCATCAACAAGTGACACAAATGAAAGTGCTTCCTTGAGACTCTGGAACTTTGCTTCCTGTAGAGCAAAAAACAGTAAACTCTGAATAAAATAAACAATGTTGTCAATAAACAGTAACCAAGGATTGTGGAAGTGCTGAATGTAAGGTATGTCCCTTACTAAGCATCTGTCATCCTTGCGGGTTATTGTCACCATCCTGCTGTCTTGGGGAACCTGCTCATGGCATGCCCTTTTTATACTGATGTCGATGATGTCTTTGAAATCACAGAAGGTCTGCCACTGTAAAAAGACAAAAAAAAAAAAAGAAGAAGAAGAGGACGATTATTCTGCAAACATGGCACAACATGGCACTACTTTTTATCAAACAGATCTTCATCAGGACAGTCTTCATATGCACAACAGGTAAGTGGGTCTGATGGAGGCTACTCTCATGCTCCAGCATGCTCCTCCTTGTTGACAGTATTTGACCAGAAGCAGACGGAGTGTTTTCATTATTTCCAACAGAATATCTGACTCCATGCATACAGCCCCAAAGTCTTCAACCAACCAACATCTCACATCTGCTGATGCGTTTGTACTTCTGAGACTCTGCTGAAGTAATGAGCTCTTGCTAGCGCACTGTCTTTTTCTTAGAGGGCATCTTTGACATGATTAAATGTGCATTTGAGGCACTAAAACAAGAAGTGTATGTTTTTCTGCTCAATCAGCTTAGGCATTGTGAAAAAAAGTTAAAGGATAAAGAAAATCCTGATTTTCTGCATCATGGAAATCATAGGGCCTTAGAACTTGTTCTTACCTGGGCATCATCAGTATAACTTCCACTGGTTTGAATTCCAGTTCTCCCAGTGACCCGAACAAGAGAGAAAGCTGACTCCGAATGGGAGGAAGAACGATTCACTTGGAAAGTTTCACTTCCCAAAGAAGGTTCGATGCCAGCCAGTTCCATCAGGTACTTGAGCTTCAAGCTGCACTCATCTACTGAGCAGTTGCCAAGCTTCTTTAAGAAATGCTTGAGGGTGTTTCGGATTCGATAACGATCCAGTCGGTTTCGTTTCTGGATGTCGTGTCGATGTGACGTAGGAAGGCATGACTTGTAGCTGAAAAAAGAGAACAGCACAGTATTCTAATGCAAACTATACCAAACATCACAAATCACTTGAAGAGAAATGTTCTAACATTAACTCGTGAAGTCCAATTTTGGCTAAATGAAACATTATCCAAATGTCAGTTTACCTAACAGTTTTGCAGAGCTCCTTTACACTCTGATGGCGCTCTTTAGCCAGTCTCCACAAGTCCAGCACTGCAAGGCCAAGGCATTCCTCCTGGGCACTCAAAGGTGGGGACACTCCTGCCTCACTAGCAATAAAGTCGCTCCGTGACTATGAACAATAAAAAATCATAGGCATAGTTTTTAATACATAGACAATGCATGCAGCTATTTCTGGCATTTAACCGTTTGACACCAAATTCAAAACAAGCGACACTTGTGGCATAGTAGTAGAACACAATGGGAGTGTTTACTGAAAGTATAACTAGGTGGGTGGTGTGAGTCAAAACTTAATTTACATGAAAAGAACATCAGACCTTTTGTACTTTCTCACTTAATGTGATCATTCTTTGTTCTGTGTTGAAGTTCAGATGTTTCACAATGTATTTTGGTGTGTCAGATTTAATATGATAAATATTCATCAAACCACCTTATGGATAGATGACAATTAATTTAAAAATTACACAGTACTCTGAGAATATTGTTGATGTGTATCCAACCAAATTACAAATACTGATATGATTATGCATTGTACTGAATTAAAATAAAGTGAAATGATGTATCTCAGTGAGTCATTAAATAACATGTAACACTTTACCTGAGCAAAGAGATAATCAATGACACTGCAGTCAAGAACTGGGCTGACTCTGTCTCGGGTCAGACTATAGCGGTATGATGCTCTCAGCCCTTGTCCGAACCAGTTTCCAAAGAAAAACCTTGAAACCAGAAATAAATGCATTATTCATCATAGCATCACACCATAACAAACGACAAAGTAAATAACTTTTTCTACATACATTGTGTGTGTGCCTCTGCACGCTTTAGACGTGATCATTTGGTAACAAAATTCCTCATTTATGTTCTTAGAAAAAGTGTTAAAATAATTCACCTATGACATGCAGTAAGTAGTATTTCTAAAACTGTTATCACCTCTGAACTAAAATGAGTATTGTGAGTGCAAATGTGTAATCTTAGCATTCTGTAAGATGACAGGAAAGGAATAAGAATATTTTTTTTGGTTTTGTTACAAGCTACCTGTTAGGATGCCTCTGCCTCCTCCTCCCCTACCTTATGTCATGAGTCTCTATCATGGTTTGCTGTGTCTGGCTGTTATTTTCATTTACAGATTAGCTTTACATCCCCTTCCAAAAAACATCTTAAAGTGTGATGTGCACCACTTCCTAAGGTAAATGAGTGAATGTATGATTCTTCAATACTTTGTCACCTACCTGACTCTAAAGTGTACTTGCAAGTTTTCCTCTGTGTTGAACATGTGCGATGGCGGATACCAGAATGAGAGATCGGCCGATGCCAAACCAAAAAGACTTTGGTACACTGGTAAGATTCCTAGAGAAAGAGATCACATCATCATCACATCATTACAGCATGACTGACCAAGGGATGCTATAATGACTCACCCTCCCCAGCAAGTAGCCTCTTACACACTTAAAAAAGGAATTCACAAGCAAAATGCTAATTATTTGAGCATAAAATACATAATACTCTGCAGTTTTCCACACACACACTGCTGATGCAGCCGCAAGGAGCCTTCAGTCAGACTCATGACTTGTCAGTGAAATCCTACCACATTTTTTGCCTGCTTGGATGCAGACATTTTCAGCAGAGATTTGGCCAGATGAAATCTGTAGTGTTGTTGCATCCTTTGTGGTTGGAAAGAAGTAGAGGTGTACTTGTAAGCTGGGACCAGTGCTAGAACTGGACCTCTGGCTGCCTCCCCGGTCTCTGATCACCAGAGGGGCAGACTCCTCCTCGCTGAGATCCATGGGTGCGTCTAAGGAAAGCAACAAATGTGTCATTATTTTCAGGCAGCTATAAGAGGAAACTGATACTTCAAGTGGGGTGACATCATTTCAGTGGTGTCAATGCAAATTAACATGTTGGGTGATATTGAAAAATTGTATAACCCTTTGTTTTTGCTTCATATTATTAGAAATATTCAAAAGTTCGGGAAAATAAACAAACATGTCCCTGGTAGTTTGTTGAACTTGCATCTGGAAAATTATCTCTGCCCACAGGAGGTGATAATGCTGCATAACTGCAACTACAAACAAGTACTCAAGGGTTCATACTTTCCTTGCCTGACACACATTATGTGCAGAGCCGCACACAGTGCTCTTTAATAAACATGAACATGCTGTGTGAGGTTTGCAGCTCTTCACTGTTTCACACCACTGTAGCTGGTTTTGGCTTCAAATTAAATACAGCAAAAATGTATATTTTCTAAAATGATAATAAGAAGTTTACAATATAATAATAAAAAATGACAATTGTATACATGCGGTAGAAAACTAGAAATTTATTTTTTTAACTATTCCTGATGAAAGACCTTTGCTCTACCAGCTCCTAATGTAGCCATGGTAAACATTAGCTAATTCAAACATTGCCAAATGTACACATTAATTTCAACTTATTTCCAGATATAAAGGTTTAATTAAGCAGCTTTGTAAAACTCACCGAGTGATTCATTCAGTCATTACCAGCCACAGCAGGTTTGTTGAACTGATACAAATTCAAATCATGTAGGTTTTGTTGTATGACTTGCTCACAGGCGCATCTGCAGTTACTGAGACAAGTGATTAAGGGCAATGTTGCCCACCAAAACGCTATGAATTTTGAAAAAACTCCCAGTCAACACAGCTACGACTCAAACTCAGATGTGTGAGATGTATTATAATGTTTCCAGTATATAAATGTCACGTCATCTACGTAGAAAACTTTGTATGTTTGTAAACTACAGTGTGTGTGTTATCACATGTGAGGAGAATTCCCACCGTGACTCTGAATGGCGTTTTAAAATGTCAAATGTAGATTTGTGGGGATTCCCATTATATCAGAGGAAACTGCTCATCATGTTCTGCTCTGGCTGAATCAGGAACACAGTATGTGAAATACATAATACTGTGTAAAAGTACATAACATTGTGTCATGTCCTTAATAGGTTTTAAAATACTTGCTTTGTTTACTTTTACAACACAGACCAGAGTACTTTCACTTTACAGGTGATTGTTAACATAAACAGAACTGAAATGAGGATTAGCACTATAATCTGTTATAATGTACAGCTAACCTGTCATGAAATGAACATACAGTCTTTGTCATGGCCAGCTGAATAGAAGTTGAAAAGTAGCTACAGACAAAGCTAGATCATAGAGTAAGCACATTCACCACATTGCACAGTGGGTTTAGACTATATAAAATGAAACTCTGACATTTCTTAACAAAGCACAACTGCATTATATTTATTTTAGAGCTAAAGATCAATGTTATGTCTTGTTAGAGGTATTTGTTACCTTTACATTTGTAGGGCAGAAGTCCTCATCTTGATCATTTGTTCCTCTGAAACAAACTTTCTTCTTTGACATCTGCGCTTATGCTGTGCGTGTGTGTTGACAGGAAGTTCAGTAGGATTTCCTGATTTAGACAAGCAGATGCGACACAATCGACAGTTCCTTGTCATCTCTGTCAAACTCTTTTCATCCCACTGACTGAACTGACACAGTTACAACATTAAACACTGAAATGTTTGACAAAGTCCTTCACCTTTCGCAATAAATGGATTTGAAATGACATGGTATACAGTATATTTCTGTTGAGTTTCCATACAAAATGGCCAACATATACTTTGAGAAAATGTGATTTTGAGCTATTAAGCATTTAACTGAAAATGTGATGTGGAAGATGTTAAAGTACTTTCTTTGCCTTGATAGCTGCGACTGTAAGGGCAGCTGTGCCTGTCCAACACTTCCATTGGAAGATACTGTGTGTCAAAAATAGCCAACCAGATCAATGGGAAATTCTCTCTGGATATTTACGGTCCCAAGTGTGTAAAAGGCAACTCACGCAAGTCCAGTTGACTTAAGCACTGAGAAGTACCATGACTCCTCATAGACCTGCTTCCATCAGTTTCAGTTCCTTTCCTCATGCACCATCATTTTGTTTTACTGTGATCCATGACAAGGTATCTTCTGTTTCTAATATTTTAGTGACTAACATTTACAATTCCAACACAGGGGCACTGTGTAAAATCTAAATAAAACACAATATGATAATAATAATATGATAATTTGACACATACTCAATTGAAACAACAACAAAGACAGTATTTTTAATGTTTCACCTCAATAAATTTGATGCCAGCAGCACTTTTCAAGCAAGTTGGGACAGGAGCAACAAAAAACTGGGAAAGTTGTAGAATGCTCCAGAAACACCTGTTTGGAACATTCCACAGGTAAACAGGTTCACTGGTAACAGGTGATAGTATCATGATTGGGTATGAAAGGGGCATCCTGGAAAGGCTCAGTCATTCACAAGCAAGGATTGAGCTAGGTTCACCGCTTTGTGAACACATGATTGTATAAAGGAGATTACTAAATTACAGTCAGCAGGCTCCTGTCAAAGGATCCTAAAATCAATTCTAAAACAAATGGCCAGTGTAAGGTCATTAACATTGGAGTGAGGTGTTCTGCCACATTTTGTACAATTTGGAGTCTGATCATTTCTGATTTACACCCTTTAAAAGACTGTTACAACAGTCCCACTGTAAGGAAATAAAGGCGTGAATGATAGCTGGAGTGTTGTTAAAGCTCAGTCTTGATCGTATTCTGGGAATATTTCTCAGATGGTAGTAACACTGTTTTTGTAATACTGCATTATTTATGTTTAACATTAGCTATGTTTAACTATATATATGTATATATGTGTGTGTGTGTGTGTGTGTGTGTGTGTGTGTGTGTGTGTGTGTGTGTGTGTGTGTGTGTGTATATATGTGTGTGTGTGTGTGTGTGTGTGTGTGTGTGTGTGTGTATATATAGGGGTTAGGGTAAGGGTATATATATGTGCGTGTGTGTGTGTATGTATATGTGTGTGTGTGTGTGTGTGTGTGTGTGTGTGTATGTGTGTGTATATATGTGTGTGTGTATGTGTGTGTGTGTGTGTGTGTGTATATATATATATATAGGGGTTAGGGTAAGGATATATTTACAGGGGTGGCTGATGCCACCTCAGGCCACCCGCTGACCATGCTCCTGTTCCCCTGCCCCCACCATCATGAAAAAATATCAAATTGGAATGAAATTCACAAATCCCTCATATTACTCCCAAGGGAGATAAACTTATTTGATCTGATTTTAACTTGACTGCATGACCTCTCCTCTAAGTCAAGTTTGACTTGAAGAAAACTGCCAAAATATTTTAAAAAAAGCAGAATCAACAGTATTTCTTTTATTAACATTTCAGCTTCCATTGGCTAGCACAGTGAAGCTTTACATGGTGCTTTAAATTAAAATAACAGATTCATTAAGAATAATGTCCTCATTGGCTTTTTGGTGTGATTTGGGGGAGAAATCAGTGTGCAAAACAGCACACATCTTTCATTTTCAGTCAAAAAAAAAAAAACTTTTTCACAGTAGTGTCCATGTGAAACAGAAATTTTGGAGGGAAAGCCAGAGGGACAAAAACACAACAGAACAGCAAATTCAAGTGGGGGTGGCAAAAGCTTTATTAAAACACATAAGGCAGCAAGCACAGTCACAATGAATTACAGTCTTCCTCGAGTGAAAGGAAATGCAACTCTAATACAAAAAAACTCATCTGACATTACAGGAAAAGAGAAGCAGCTGACTGCTGTGGTTTCCCTGTTCAGCAGTGTGGGTTTTAGCAGTTTCCTGTTAGAGCTGTTTGAAAACCATCTGGTCTGAACTGCAAACATTTTAATGTTTGGATTACATGACCCTTTAATAACAGATTTTTCTTCTGACTCGTTTTTGGTCCCATGTTTAATTTTTCTGCCTAGTTCCTCTTAATGGTGTCGCTGTTTGTCTATGTTCATGTCTTTTCAGGGTACACATTAAATGATGGTTTTAGTAAATACATTTAAGTGATGCATGATAAATAATCTTAAATTTTAATCTTAAAAATAGTCTTTCATTTGAGTATCAGGTATTAAAACCAACATCTCCTCTATGTAGAATAAATGCTGAGCCAGAATTCACATAATGACTCAGCTTCTGGCACAGATTTAGATCATTGATGAGGGTGTCTTTGTAGATAAAAGAGCTTGGTCTGTACCAGCTCTATATGGAAAGTGTCCTGAGACAACTTCTGTTGTGATTTGGCGCTATACAAATAAAATTGAATTGAATTGAATTGATAACACAATATCAAAGCAGCATATTTGAGCCCAGTCTCTTTCCCAGGGTCCCAGGGTATCCCAGGTCAGATACCAGACACACAAGGTACCCTTCAGTATCTGTATGAGATGCACCAGGCTTTCAACTAACTCAAATGTAAAAACATCTGTGGCACTTTTAGACACTCCTAACAACTGCTCCACCCAAGGTAGCAAAAAGAGCAGTGAAGTCCTGAGAGTGGTGGAGTTTAGGGTGGAGTGGTGGTGGTGCTTTGAGCTGAATGTTAACTTGCAGATATTTAGCAGGCACAATGTTTATCATGCGGGCAAAGTTTTGGCATGTTGGCATGCTAACATTTGCTAATTAGTACTAAACACAAAGCACAGCTTAGGCCGATGGGAATATCATTAATTTTAAAGTACTTTACAAATTTAAAAGATTTGATCTGATGGTGGGGCTGCACGGTGGAGCAGCAGGTAGTGCGCGTGCCTCACAGCAAGAAGGTGGCCGGTTCGATCCCCGGGTCAGGCGGGGCCTTTCTGTGTGAAGTTTGCATGTTCTTCCCGTGCATGCGTGGGTTCTCTCCGGGTACTCCGGCTTCCTCCCACAGACCAAAAACATGCTCATTAGGTTGATTGGTGACTCTAAATTGTCCGTAGGTGTGAGTGTGAGTGTGAATTTTTGTTTGTCCTTGCATGTGGCCCTGCAATCGGCTGGCGACCGGTTCAGGGTGTACCCCGCCTCTCGCCCATTGTAGCTGGGATAGGCTCCAGCCTCCCGCAACCCCGAAAAGGATAGGCGGTATAGATAATGGATGGATGGATCTGATGGTGGTGCACAATGAAAAGATATTAGGATTCATCCTGAGAGGGACATGAACGTCAATGGCAAATGTCATGGCAATCCATCCAATAGTTGTTGAGACATATCATGCAACTTCAACTTCATGGTGGTGTTAGAAAAAGGTTCAAGTAGATCCAAAATAAGTAGGATTTATCTCTCAGGGACCATGCACAAAAGTACAAAATATTCTGAGAAATTTGAGCCTTGACCAAGTGGCAGACAACTGACAAACCAACCGAAAGACAGCCAACATTGCCGTTCCAAGAGCCATGCCAAAATTAGTGAAATTCAAGAGTTTAAGACATTAAAAACTTAATACAGAAGTCAAAGTTTAATGGTTGAAGCTAAGCTTTGAATAAATACTGTATCATTGCCTATTGACATGCATTGTTGGTCTGTCAGTGTCTGTGCATCCGTCAGAAACTAACTAATGATTCAAGGAGGCTCCTTATCTTCCATCTAGTATCACTGAGACATCAAGATTTCTACTTAATAATAAATAAGAAATGTTATTTATATAGTACTTTTCTTAATACTACAAAGGAAAAAATTAAACCAGATAAGGCAGATAAAATTAGAAAAAGGCCAAGTAAATGAGCACAGAGGACGTAAAAATAAAATAAAATAAATAAGTTTGAGCAGAAATAAAACTAAATAAAATAAAAATAAAATAAAAGCAAGAAGAAAATGAATAAAATCATACACAACCTTTTGGAGAGGAGCAACAGCAATTCTTAGCATCAGGTGTTACCCCTTGATTCCTAACAGCCTGCATAATATTATATGAAATTTGGAGGACTTCAGATTTATCTGAAGCATTTGATATCAGAGAGGCAGGTTGTGAGATTAGCTAGGCTGCCAGGATGTGTGGGTTTTAAAGGCTGAGTGTCATCTGCATAAAAACAGTAAAACATCATGATTTTGAATAATCTGGCCAAGAAGTAGCATGTATACAGAAAACAGAAAGGGACCGAGAAATGAGCTTTGAGGGACACCACCAAGGAAGAAGAGTTACCCAGTGTGCATGACAGAAAATGTTCTTTTGAAGAGTTATGTGTAATATCCAAATCCATCTAATGAGCACTTTGCCTCAATAATACTGAGCTCATTGATACTGGTGCTGCCTTGAGTGGACGCGTCTCTCTAGTACTACCTGCAGGTCAGTTAGTCAACAGAACCAACTTGATCACAAGTACAATTTTTTTAGCACTGTTGCTGCCAGAAATTACTTACTGTACGTTTTGCCAGCTTTTTAGAAAATCTTGTTATTTTGCAAGAAATCGTTGTAATTTTTAGAAACTGCAAGTCCTCCGGATGATGATTGCAATTGTTTTGGCAGGGTTTGTTCTGGTCAGCATTCACATTGTCACTTTTTGCCATGAGGGATATTGTTGGATTCATGCTCATGGATTTTGACTATTGTCCTGAATGAACTGAATCATACTATTTCTTAATTGTTCAACATGCTCCCACTGCAATGTGACAGTCAACTTTTATAAACTCTAGACTATAGACTGTCCTTCAGGTGTCCAATATCCATATAAACCTTTCTGAGTTAGGTTAAACAAACTGTTAATCTTCTATAATTTGATATGAATCAATGTTATTATGTCATTTGTCTTCAGAGTTGATTTTAAGATTTAATACAGAACCCATTTTCAGCCTCCTTCACCCCGCCTTATGTAATAGACCCATGTTCAGCCATAGATCTCATAATAGTATACTTGTGGGTGTTTCAAGGTCCAGAATAGCGACCAAAGATAACAGAGGTTTTACAGTCAAACACTCAGAGCTTTTGGATCATCCTCACAGGATTTGTTGGCATTCATGCCAACAAAATCAGTTCTATAATTGAAATCTTCTTAAAAACTACAACATGCGCAAGCATCCTTTAAGATTTTGGAGGAACTCAAGTCTGGTGTTTTTTTTTCTTATTTACTTAAGCAGCAAACTAAACCACTTACATAGATATTGTATGAACTTTAACTTTTATTTCACTTTTATAGACTTGTTTTATGAACTTTATTGTGTTTCAGTTTTATGGTTTGCTTTATTTGATGTTGTGTGATGCCATGATGGGCTTGGATAATGCCACAGCAATACTTGATCTTCACCATTTTATGAAGGGCTATATGCTGGACTGTTTCTCTGCAGTGAGTCAGAAGCCGCTGCTACTTGCCAAGAAATGCTCCTAAGCTAAGCGAAGCACCTATTGCATGTTGCCTGTGTAGGACAAACAGGATCAGAAATTGAACTATAGAAAGGGGCCAAGAAAAGGAAAAAAAGTGAAAGTGAGAAACATCAGCACACCCACACCCATCATAACAAGATACAGTTGCCAAACAGCCAAATCAGGTCAAAGTCAAACATTATTATAGGTCAATATCACAAGCAAGCTTCAAATGGCCACAATGAGCAATGTTAGCAAAAAATGCCTACATTTGACTGCATTTTCAGTGCTGCTGAAACAATTAGTTGATTAATTAGTTATCAATTCATTACTTCTAAGAATTTTTTTTTTTTTCTGAGCAAAAATGTCAAGATTTCTCTTGGTACAGCTTCTCACATGTGAATATGTTCATATTTTCTTTGATAGTAAACTGAATATCTTTGGGTTTTGGTGTGTTGGTCAGACAAAACAAGACATCTAAGACATTTTGAAGTTGTCATTTTGAGCGCTGTGAAATTATGACTTTGCAGACTTTAAGACTATCAATGATTCTAATTAGTTCTAGTTACTTGCAGCCCTCTAAGATCTACTAGTGCAGTATGCAGCAAGAAGACAATACAGTAGGTCATATTTTCAACACAGACTAATCAGTACATTATTACTGAATAATTTCTATCTGCCTTAAGCACACACACACACACACACACACACACACACACACACACACACACACACACACACACACACACACACACACACACACACACCACAAGGGTCATGTGCTGCAGAAAGTAGGTTACTTTAATTCTCCAGCAGGTCCCTGCATTCCTCAACAGCTCCTTCACCATTCTTTGGTTTTTGGTCATGCACCTCTGAGTGTATGCCCAATCTGACACTCTCACCATACACACCTGAGTGCCTTTGTGAGGGAGGAACCTTGACGGGAATTTTCATGGTGCGTGCACACCTCACATGCGTGTGCACGTTCATAAAGAAGGTGTATGGTGGCAAAGCAGCTGCTGAGTTTTGAAGAAGGCTGTCAGCACATTCCTCTTTCACTGAGTGGAAGCAACTGGACTGAATGGAGTAGCAGTGGTGAGTCTTTCGAGATTTTAATTCAGCTTTGTAATTAGAATAAAACACTGCAGATTAATCACTGGTAGAGTGTTTTACAAAACACTGACCACTCAGATATTATAGAATATTCACAATAATGTACCATCTAAAACCCACTTCACTTTAATGAAAGGATATTGTGGTAGGAGCATACTAGTACATCTTATTATTATTATTATTGTTATTATTATTATTATTATTATTATTATTTCAACTTAAATTCTACCATTAATTACACATATAAAAATATATTGAAAATCAAGATCCCACTCTCTCCAGTTTGTATTTTACAAGTGAAAGAAATCAAATGAGAACAGGTTTCAATCAGAGAAAAATATTTAGAAATAAATATTAATTTTGTATTTATTTTTTGTCACCTGAAACTTCTCTGATTCATGTATTTTAAATTATTCCTGGACGATAATACTCAAAGCAGTCTTTCTGATCATTACTTTACTGGAGCACTCATTATATTAATGCACACACAGCATTTGTCAGCAGCCCATATGAGCATCTCTCTGGTTCAGCTATAGTAAGATGAAGACACACTGGTAGTAAATTTAGGGAACGGTTGTGGTCTGGTTATGCCATGGTGGGAATTAAGTAAGGAAAGCTTGGTCCAGGGAAAGATCATCATTGTTAATGCTGGGAAAATATTGACCAAAACAGAGCACTGATTGCACTGGATTGATTGTTTTCTTTGATTGTTGGTAGGAGACACAAACTCCGACCTGCAGTGTCAGAGTCAGATGCTTCGTATGTACATTCACTCCAAACTCCTCTCGTCTTTTGCAGCAGTTCAAGAATGTGAGGCTACTTTTTGTTTTAGTTCTGACTTTAATCGCAGGCATTTAAAGTTTTCTGTGATGTAACAGATGCTGTTGTTTAACTGAGAAAATATACAAAGATTTTCATCATGACAGGAAGCAAAAGAATTGATGGGAAGAAGGAAATGTGGTCATAAAGGAGGTCTTTCATTTATTCTACAGTTTAAATAATGAATTAATTGTTCGTGATTTTTTTTTTTTTTTCAGCAAAAATACATTATTTTATTTTGCATTATTTCAATTCAATTCTGTGCTCATGATCTTTGTTTAATAAAACACCTTTGTACACACAGGAAGCCGAAAGCAATTCCAATTCCACATCCGAGCTAGCACTCCGGGCCAGTACGTGGCGATAAAGTCAACATCAAGGATGCATCAAGAGCATTCTGAGCATGTGTAGTGATCTTATTTTGTTTGGCAATAGTAACTACTAAAAAAAATTCAATTCAATTCAATTCAATTCAATTCAATTTTATTTGTATAGCGCCAAGTCACAACAGAAGTTGTCTCAGGACACTTTCCATATAGAGCTGGTACAGACCAAGCTCTTTTATCTACAAAGAAACCAACACCTTTGTTTGACTTCCCAATGTATCTTTCCAGTGTACAATCAAAGCAGCTGCTCTGTGGATGAAAGGTAAAGACACCTTTCAACCACCCAAAGCACTAAGGAACAATGTTTTTATGAGCCAATCCACTAAATGGTCAGTGGACTTTAATCCAAAGCTGGGGATCGAACTGCCAACCATGCAGAAGTCAAGGATAAAATATGATTTGTTTGTTTACTTGTAACTTATTTACTTTATTTAGTCCTTGTCTGGGGAAATTACATGAAGCAACAAATAAATGTTATTCTTTCACACATAAACTAAGTAAGTAAAGCTTTAAGTATATAACACTTTCTAGCTGCTTCACACACAAAAATGATAAAAATGAATAAATAGGGAAAAATGCATCACAATATAAAACACAGAACAATGAGAGACAGACCAGACAAAATAATAATAATAAAATTGAAATAAACCAAAACAAAGCTCTGGTCCTGGAGTCTTGCCTGTAAAGATGAGTTTTTAGAAGCGGCTTGAAATAGTCCAAAGATTCAGCAAATCTGACAGAGCAGGGAAAATGATTCCAGAGGGCTGAGACAGAAGCAGCAAAGACTCCATCAGTTTTTGTTTAGCAGTTAGAGCAGGGCATGGATAACCAGTGCCTTTTACCACTAACTGTCATCTACTTCCTGTCGCAAGGTATCACATTTGAGATGTCGAAATCCTTCAGCTATCACCTAGAATAGATTACAAACAGTATACTGTAAGCCTTGTGTTTCCATCAGTCGTTGTGTGGTCACTGATTGACTCTCGTTCACTCTGACAGATTCCAAACACCTGGATCCACCAAACTACAAGACAAAGTGCCTCAAAGTAGAATCATGGAAAAGCGGTCTGCCAGTGAGCCATCCAGTTCAGGCTTCGTCCTGGCTGACTATGCAGTCTTTGCTGCCATGTTGTTCGTGTCTATGGCCATTGGAGTCTTTCAGGCCCTGAGGAAGAGCCGCACAGACGCCAGAGCTGATGACTTCTTCACTGGTGGTCGGAGCATGCCAGCAGTGCCCGTTGGGCTGTCGCTCTGTGCTAGTTTTATGTCAGCGGTCCAGGTTCTGGGTGTTCCCTCTGAGGCTTCTCGTTATGGCTTTAAATTCATCTACATGTGTCTGGGACAAAGCATCAACTCCCTGCTGACAGCTTATCTCTTCCTGCCAGTTTTCTTTCGACTGGGCATCACCAGCACCAATCAGGTTATAATGAACAGTACCCCAGTTAATTTCAGATTCTTCTAACCTGATCGGAAGACTGCAGTTTTGTATTGTTTAGAAATAATATATTCTAAAAGAGGCCCTGCAATCGGCTGGCGACCGGTTCAGGGTGTACCCCGCCTCTCGCCCATTGTAGCTGGGATAGGCTCCAGCCCCCCGCAACCCCGAAAGGGATAGGCGGTATAGATAATGGATGGATATTCTAAAAGAATTATCAAAGGAACAGCAATATTTTATTAGTTTTCAATGATAGTGCACTTATCAGGAGAATCATTAAAGTCAGAGGAGGTATTTCTAACCAGTGCAGAGACAGGGTCCACATTTCTCTCACACGGTGTTGAAATGCACCTGTGGGTCATTAAACATGATGAATAGAAGAGGTGGGGAAGGATGAGGGATGCGTGCAGAGATACTGTGCTGTGTTATAACTCCAGCCTTCTGCCTGTCACAGTACCTGAAGATGAGATTTGGCAGAGGGATGCAGCTGTTGGGGAGTATCCAGTTTATTGTGGCGACAGTAAGACAGACATCACTGTGTTCTCTCATACTCTGTGCTATAAGTTGAATGACACCTTTTCTCGACTTTAATCATGCAAATATTTGCTTTGGCTCAGAGTCAGACTGTGTTTGCCAAGTCATCTCCAAGGCAGCAGTCCTTTGATTTGCACAAGCCAAGCATGACTCTTAAGCTTCTTTAATCCAGTGACTATCACAGTTGTTTCCTTTGTCTTAGCTGCTTTACACAGGGATCGTCATCTATGCACCTGCCTTGATCCTCAACCAAGGTAAGAGACATCACCTGTTGCCCCTCTGTCTGTCACTTAATCGCAGCGCTGGCAAAGTGCGAGATTAGCTCGACACAGGGAATAAAAATCTGTTTAGCATCTGTGTAATCATTGAAACCGATTGTTTGATCAGAGCTTTTCCTGTCCTTAGTTTAGGGTGAGGTGAAACAATAATTAACTAAACTGCTTTTTGTCAAAGAAGTGATTTTAATTGTACTGTTATATTCTGACATGCTCAAAGCATCTTTGCTGCCTTGGAATAACGATAATAATACATTTAATTAAAAGTCATTTTCATGAGATTTGTCTGCCTGCAAGAGAGCCATCACATAATTGAAAATTATCCTCTTAAAGCATATTAGGACTACTGATTGCATGAGTTTACATTTTGTCTTCTGTTCTGCTATTACCTGTACTGTAAAAGGTTAACCTTAAGGTTAACCTCATTACTGCTTCATCTTAATATTAAGCAGTGTGGATGAAGCTTGTTTTCAGGTGAGGGCGTTCAACATCAGTTATTAGTTATTAATAAAATGTTAAATATTCCATATAACACATTAACAACTGTGTTTGTTTGTCATTTCAGCTACTGGACTCAACTTGTGGGTGTCTCTGTTTTCTACTGGGATCATTTGCACCCTGTACACCACGCTGGTGAGGACACATTTATTTACATCTCATCAACCCAATATTACACTTACACAGTATGCACTCTTAAACAAACAGGACTGGGTTCTGCTCAAACTCAAAAGTGCATCCAGATGTGTGTATTGGCAGGGTGCAGCACAGCTGGCAGGACTCCTCTGTCCTCTACGTGTTTGACAGACCTCTTAACAACGCCACAGGCCTCTTCCCAAGAGACCTGGCCAGATGTACAGAATTTATTAAAGTTAATAGTAAGGTTATTGGGAATCATTACTGATATGATATGAAGTGTGACTGTAATGTGAACAGTACTGGAACTAGTGGAACAGCATAAGCAATGAATACATGTTGCCCTTAATCTGCTTTTGTCTGTCTCTTCCATAATATGTCTGTAACAGGGTGGCATGAAAGCTGTGATCTGGACTGATGTGTTCCAGATTCTTGTCATGTTATCGGGCTTTGTGGCCATTTTCATCCATGGCACAGTCCTGGTTGGTGGTCCTGCACGGGTACTGGACATCGCCAACAATGGATCGCGCATTAATTTCAATGAGTAAAAACACTGTTTTTTTCCCCATTTCACTGAGGAAACAGACATTTGACTAAAGAGATCTTAACTCAAAGTCCACGTAGCAGGTTTTTCGAGAGCTTTCAACCAAATCTCACACCTTGGTGGACAGACTTTGCTCACAGGTCGTCACAGAACCAAAGCATTGAACTTCAGTTTTGTGACAGGTTTAACTGTATCAGTTACATTTCTGTTCAAAGACGGTCTTCATGTCTATGAGATGCTGTGAAAAGCTCTGGAAAAAGCTTGTACGTGGACCTGGAGTTAAGAGTTTTTGTCAAACTTTACTTAGAGGTTTTAAAAATGTTGGCAAGATTATGAGCACATTTAAATGTACTGAATATGGAACATATTTTTATATTTATAATGCAAAGAGGCTGTAAAGAGTGGAGTGTCACTGATTTGTTCAATCATGTTTTCTACCAGCTTTGACATTGATCCACGGCAGCGCTATACTTTCTGGAGTCTGACTGTTGGGGGTTCAATGGTTTGGCTGTCCATGTATGGGGTGAACCAAGCTCAAGTCCAGCGCTACATCTCCTGCAGATCAGAAAGAGAGGCTCAGTGGTGAGTGAGTGACCTGTTGGCACTTGAAGATCTACTGTATTAAAAGCTTTCATGAAGTGGAGTTTATAGAATTAGATTAGTTAAATTAGAAATTAGAAAAGCAGCTACAGATTTCTAGAGACATTCTGAGGCTTGGCCAAGGCCAAGACACGAAACAATCCACCCCTGCATTGTGATCATTGTGAGGAAGGTCACATCAAAAAGGCAGACAGGGGTCAAAGCCAGGAGATGAAGCACTGCAGGCAAACAGATCCAATGAGGAGCAGGTGAGGAAATCTAAGCTCCAAGAGTGAGACAATACAGCACAAAACAAGCAGGTCAGACAAACAACTAAACAAACTGCCGGAAAGCAAGGCAGCGGTAAGGATCTAATTTCTCAGAAATTACATTAAAAAACATACAGCAGCCTGCCAAGCTTCACCAAATTGCTTGAAATGGTAGATTTTATGATTATTGAGCCATCCTCGGGGCATTCTTCTCTTTCCTGGTGGGTAAATGATGTTGCTTTTGATTGCAGGGCCATGTTTGTGAACCAAGTGGGTCTGTTCCTGATTGTGTCCAGTGCAGGAATCTGTGGAATTGTCATGTTTGCTTATTACTTCAACTGTGATCCGCTGCAGTCTGGGAGGATTTCTGCCCCTGATCTGGTACTCAAGACACTCCAGAATAAATATCCCTACTTATGCAAGACTACGGCATGATCTGTTTATAGATGTGGCTACGGTCAAATCCGCTGAAAGCCGAAGAGCAATTTATAGATTTTAAGCGGGATAAAAAATTACCTTTTATTGTTTAGTGACTCAGGAATATGAGAAAATTCATTTGCAAAATGAACAATGAATTGATTTTATTCAATGAAGGACAACAGGAAGTCATTTCTTTTTCTAACACAGACATTTCCTTTTCCTTTATTTCCCCCTCTCTCTCTTTCGTCGAATGAAGTATATGCCGTACTTTGTGTTGGACATATTCAGAAGTCACCCTGGCTTTCCAGGTCTTTTCCTTGCCTGCGCATACAGTGGGACTCTGAGGTATTTCAGACTTGGTTTCTAAACTTATGACAGGTTTCCCCCGAATACTGTAGGAACAGTGGCTGAACAGAAGAATTTCAATTTTCTTTTTTTACTTACACAGAGGGAAATATTGTACTGACAGTTATAGTTAGTAGTAACTTTTCAGGTTAAGATGAATATGTTTTGACTTGTGATGTTTGAGATTCAAAGAGGGACATTTAGTTATTGTGTGTATTTCACAAATTTTCTAGTACAGAAAGAAGTTTTTCTTATTTCCTGCTCTGTTAATCATCTCACTGACCCTCAGATTTATCCTGTGACCCTTCAGAGGGGCCTGACCCCTATTTTAGGAACCACTGGACTAAACTACCTGACCGTTCTGTATATAAAATATTTAAAACTAACTTCACCGTGTGTGGCTACAACTGTAAAATGTACAGGCCATGTATACATTATCCATTAATGTATAAATATAAACAAAAATATACAAATGTTATATAAAATTTTCAACACAGTTTTTGTGAGTACATCTACATACACCTATACATTTTTTGGCAGATACTTTTGTATTTGTAATAAGATTTATTATTTATTATTGAATAAAGGGCTTTTGCTTATAATACAGTATTTTTTTTTTTTTTTACACTGTTGTATTACTACTTTATTACTTTTAAAATAGCAGGATGCCACTGCAGGGAACTATTTCCAGCCCATTAAAAATACAGGGAGAATTTGATTAATTATGGCGACCCCTAGTGGTAGTGCCAAAAATACTTTGGCAGGAGCCTGTGCATGGTGCTGTGTTATTGGCTCTATATTTGGTAACTTTCTGCATTTACTTTTCTTTGGAACTTTAAAAGTAGTACTTTCTGTAGTTTCAGGGTGGTTAAAAAAAAAAAAAAAAAAAAACTTAATGAGCTTTGTGCCCGATGTCTAATGTCTAAACATAGCCAGTGCGCTGCTGTGGTGGGAAAACTGGTGACCACAAGTCTTTTTCACAGCACGGCCTCCACGAGTATCAACGCAATGGCTGCAGTAACGATGGAGGACCTGCTGCGACCTCATCTGCTCCACATGACCCAGAAGAAACTGATCCTCATTTCCAGAGGACTGTGTAGGCTGATCCTCTCTGACTTTATCCACTTCATTCAGTTGTTTTACTCTCGCATGTATTCATAAAACCACCTTTGTTTTAAAGCCAAAAGAGTCATGATATAAGTCAGGAAAGTGTCATATTACATTTCACATTGACTCAGGAGGAGATGATACCCCTTCCTGTTTATTTTGGTACCATGTTGGATGCAAAAGATAACATTTTGACAGTTCATTACTTCAGTATTAATTCTGCTTTTTCTCAAAGCCTTGCTGTATGGAGTTGGTTGCATCACAGTAGCTGCTCTCTCCTCCTTCCTGGACTGGGGAGTACTTCAGGTATATTAGCTAAATAATACCATATTGCATGCTATTCAATGCATTGTGCAACCTCCAATCTTTTGTACAAATGTAGCTTTGAAAGAGCTTTAAGTAGAACACAATGTGCAGGCCTCATACAACCCATAATGAAAGCAAGAACTCTTTGGCTAAGTTATTTAGTTTTCTGACCTCTGGGCTGATGATCAATGGTTCGGGTTGAACTCATATTGTGTCATAATGTCTCAGTGGAGTGTTCGGCTGAGTGTCCAGAGCTGCTTGTGTCTTCTCTGTTCAGGGCTCTTTCACTGTCATGGGTGTGGTCAGCGGTCCATTACTGGGCGTATTCATTTTGGGTATGTTTTTCCCAGCAACAAACAGGCTGGTGAGTGAGTAGATCTGTCATGTGTTGTACCCCGTAGTTGTTTTATTATCCAGGAAACCCCAGAAATTTTCATTATGGAGCATGCTTTAAATCCTTGAAGTAAAAGCCAGAAGTAAGGGGTGTGCTCAAAAATAACTTGCGTAGATGGATAACAAAATTTGTTAACAAAGATGTGCCACATCCCATTTGCCTCAAACTGCCTCACATCATCTGCGACAGCTTCTACTTGATCTTTCAGGGGGCGTTCCTGGGAATATTGGTGGGCTTCTGCGTCTCTCTGTGGCTGGCTGTTGGTTCAACTCTTTACCCGCCCAGTGAGGAGACCATGGGTGTCCTGCCCAGCTTCGCAGGCGAGTGTGGACCCAGCAACATCACTCAGAGCAGCGGCCCTCCCCAGGATCAACACTCCATCTCCACCCCGCTGCGCCCCAATAACCAGGGGTCAGTGAGTCCAACAAGGCCACACAACTGCTTTTTCCCCATGTGGTTTGCATTGGTTAAAGATGGAGATCAGTGTCAGTAATCACAATTTATTTGTGCTGAAACAAAGTCAAAGTGAGATAAGATAAATGAGAAATTCAGTCTGGATTGTGTAATTTATAGATTGATGATGTCAGATGAAATAAAGAAAACAAGTCCTAACACAGGCCTAGACACAAGTTAGAGCAATAAAACTGTCTTTTCTAAAACTAGGGGCCTGCATAACTTCTACTCCATGTCCTACCTCTACTTCGGTGCCATGGCGACAAGTTCGGTGGTGATAGCTGGGCTGATAGTGAGCTATGCAACAGGTAAGAAGATAAACACACTAAAGTCACATTTGAAAATTGCTGACACACAATGGTACATTATTCAGAACCTGTTTTAATTGCCCATATTTTAGATATCTCAACCAACATTCATGGAAACCCAACACTGCTGCCATACAATAAAAACCGATAAAGTTCTGTTTATGATACAATACGAGAAGAGCGTGATTCAGCTCGGAAAGCTGAACAAGAACTGTTGTGTCTCTCCACACACAGGGCCAACAAAGAGGAATCATATTAAAGAGGGTCTGTTATGGTGGGATCTGAACAAAAAGCAAGTAGAGGTCCCGTCAGGGCGCAGAGTAAGTACTACATCACAAGCCTATGACTTAGGTGCCCCTTGTTTCATTTGTGTAGATGCAGAACAGTGGGAGAACTGAAGTACAGGATGAAACAGACGTCTCAATGAATGCAGGAGATTATCTGTTTATTATCTTTGGCTAGTTAGGACTGGTGAGTTCACATTTTATGCATGGGGGCTGCATTTTCTCCATTAAATGTGGATTTCCACCAGCTGCTCTTTTTGTCTTCCACTGTCCAAATACATGCATCTCAGGTGCACCTGAGACTCTTAATGAAAGGTTTTGTTCCCAAGTGGAATATTTGTAAATTGTCCAGAAAAATGACTCTAACCCCTGTATTGTTATCAATAGATCATTTTGGAGCACATTTGTATTGACACAGCATGTATGAATGTGAATGTGTTGGCTGACTGTGTTTGTTTTAAAAGACTAGAGCAATGTCCAGGATGTGTCCATGCCTTCTGCGCAATGCATGCTGGGATACACATGAGAGCTTGGACAGCAATAACCAGGTAAAGAAATTAATTATTAAAATTAGAAATGATCACTTAGGAAAAGTGTAATTCATTTCACTTGGAAGCATACTGAAGGTATGAACTCTGGTTTTTTTTCTGGTTTAAAAGCAGCATCTTGGTCTTTTTTGCAGGGTGACAGGGCAGCAGATAAACCGCAGCTTGTACCTCTGAGGGACCTGCATAAAAAAGATTCAAATGAAAAAGAGGAAGGACTAACAGATGTTGGGAATATTAAATCACCACTCAGAATTTAGATGTTGGACAACTGAAGTTTTTTTTCCCCAAAATGCAGTGATGACATTTCCTTGTCTTGTAGCCAAAACCTTTTTCAGTACTTGCTGTTTCTTTAAAGACTGTTTTTTAAAAAAAATCTATTCCTTAAAATGTGAATAAAGGTCTTTCTCATGTGTCAAGGAATGTATAGACTCCACTCAAATACCCTCTGGTGTTATTTGAATTCCTTTAATGTTGGAAGACTCTTTCATCAGGACATTCATTCTGGTATGTCCCATATCTGGAGCAAAGCACACCTGTGCTTCAGCCGGTGTTCATGGATATGTGACAGGCAGAGTCTGGGCTGTGTGTGCATTAACAGTATGTCAGATCTTGCTTCCTTGTTCTCCACTCTGAGCTCAGCTCTTCTCATTATGTTCTCTAAAGCTTCCTTTTAAATGCGCAGCAGTTTGACTATGTTGATACTGTTTGAATCCTCTAAATGGGAGATGTCCCTGCCAGTTATGGCTTTCCACATAAATGTGAAATGCAGAAAGGGTTGTAAAGATATCAGATGCATTTTCAGTCACAGAAGGTCTCATAAAAGCTAACAAGTTCAAAGTCCAATGCTCATCCAGCCCATACACAGACAGCATCTTTCGGCAGCGCCCTCATTATAATGATTCAACCCAATTCACCATAAACAGCAGCGTTATATGCGAACAAACTCTACTATATCCTAAAGTGGATACACAGAAGCAAAGGAAGAGTTATGAAACACATCTTCTGTTGTGAGTAGTTTATTAATATTACTTTGTGGATATGAAGTGCTCCCTTGATTGCTGCTGCTCACATGTCTGCTCAGCCAATAGTCGGCTCCAGTTTCAGTGGTGGAACACTGAAGCGAGAATATGCAGCTTCTGAAATAAGAAATAACAAAATCTTCCTCCTGCAAATGAAAAGCCAAATTCATAAGCAATAAAACAAACCGTGCAATGTTCAATCAAAACTTGTGCTGCTGCTTCACTATGATTTAGCATTTAACCCATAATTGCTGCTTGTTGCCACAGCTGAAACACCTTCTCTGTATTTTAAAGGAGGTTTTAGAGTACATGCTTAATGCACAACTTAACAGCAATGAATAAAACATACCCCACATTACAAGGTTTTCTGTCTGTGATTACATTCATGCTTAAAATCCCCAGCCTATTCTGCAATCAAATGGTCCTTGTCAGTGTTTTCCTGTGATGTTTTTGGTTTAATATTACTGTTGCATTAATGTGCACGTTGCATTTTACTGCTGTCGATGCTTATGGTTGTAATCATTTTAGCTCCATAGACTGTTGAGTAGTTTAATCTACATAATGCATCGGATTTGAAAAGATCACATTATTTAGCCGAAGAAGTCACCAAAGTGGGAGCTGCATGGTACACACCAGGCAGGAAAGGTATGGAAAACAGTAATCTTTAAAGTATCTAGTAACTTTTTTATTCTCCTTGTTTATTGACTCATTTTATCCATCCAACCAGGAACTAAAGCAGTCAGACAAGTGTAGTGGACTAAAACTTTGACCCTGAAATGCAGTGGAGCAGAATTATGAAGTTGCGTAAAATGGAAATACTCAAGTATAAGCATCTCAATTTTCTACTTAAGTACAGTACTAGAATGTACTATTTTGTGTCATGAAGTTAGGAGACAGATGCAGAGAGCAGCTTCGAGAGGCTTAACTTTATTTATCTCTAAATGAATATCATATCTGATTATTGCTTCATGGCTGCTTCTGCTTCACTCACATCTCAGTGTTATCTAACTTTATTTTTGTTTTTTGTGAATGTCTAACTCTAATCTCTTATTTACTGTATATACTTTGATATTTAAACTAAATATGAGACCAAAAACAGTGGGTACATCAAACTGAGAATAGCAGATGTAAAGTAACATGAGACAGAGTCTTATTACTGTAAATATGTAGCTTTTATGTGCTCATGAGTCTGTTACCAATATAGTATATAATTTTTCACCTATATGTGTATTTTCAAACTGAAATACTGCGATAATTTTTTGGCTGGCTTAATGAAGTTAATGAAAGATGGTTACGTATTTGGACAGGATCACTTCCTTGGAGAAGGAGTGGTTTTGTTTCTATTTATGCAGTTATGAACATTCATTTTCAAAACAGGCTCACGGGAAGCAACTTAATTTCAACTTTGGTGCTTTTCTACAAAAGTACATTAACGTCATATTGTGTCATATATAGAAGAAAATAACCATGTATGTGTAGGACACGCGTTTATACCACTGTCTCACATCTTCATTGAGCTTTTGCAGTTTCACTTCCGAGTACTGTGCTGTATTAAAGTATATTTTAGCGTATACTGACACCTGCTGACTGAATGTCACTCCTAAATTCAGATGCACACACATGACTTCCACACATCCATTATGGCTGCCGTTTACATGAAACCAATGAGTACAAAAGCGCCTCATATCACAGGATGGTCATTTATTGCATTTTCTTCAGCTTTCACCCATTCTCACTATACAAAAGTAAGCATAACATTTCCAGACAATCTATCTTCCACAATGAATTAGAAGGCCTAACAGAAGGTCTGTCTTAGATGTCGTGGGATTGTGCTTCCGTGCACATTGGTCCTGAATCCCTCAGCCACCTCCATGTTGCTGCTGCTGCTGCTGCGGTTCTTCAGCCCGGTGCCTCACCACTCATCTGCGGCCCTGTTAGAGTCCTCGTCCGCTACAGCACAGTCCAGGCGCTGAACACCGGGAAGCGCCAGGTCCCTTTCGTTAAGCTTCTCCAGAAACGAAGAGAGCAGCCGTTTGTTCAAATGGTCCGTCAGGGTCCTTTCTTCTTCGACACGCTCCTTGACGACGTTGCTACCCGACTCCACTTCCTCCGCCTCGGTGTCCGCGCTGAGCTGCGGAGGGGCCGACCGGTGGTTCAAGGACACGCCGTTCGACTGCTCGCCCTCCCCGGACTGCTGCGCCGTCCAGCTCCCGGCGTCAGCCCCAGATTCCGTCTCCATCCGTGATATTAAAGTGGTTTGCAGGGCGGCATTCTCCAGCTCTTTTAGGCGTTTACTGTGGAGGCCGCAGGCAGGAGGTTCATTTCCAGTCGGGTTGTTGTTGTTGTGTGGTGGCTCACCAGTTTGCTCCATCATGCTCTGCGTCAGGAGTGCAGCCCATAGATATGAACGGCTTCTGACGCAGAGGGAGAGGTGTCGCCTCCCTGTGGTCACAAATATTACTGCACCATTAACAGGCACTGAAGCCTCTTACCAGAGGAGGAAAAGATGCAGGAACTACTCAGTGTCCATTCACTCAGTTAAAAGTATACTACTGGGTATTTTTTTCTTATAGCAGTTGTAATTTGTAAGCAAATCATATCAGCTTTTATGTAACAGCTTAATTTTCATTTTAGTAACAATAGCTGAAAAATAAATGTAATGTGTATATTTCCTCCTGCAGTGTAGTGCAGAAAAAGTATAAAGTACCTTAAAATGGAACATGAATACCATGAAATGGTGGTATACTAGTACTTGATTCATGAAGAGCATGTAGCTACTTTCTACAACTGCTTATAATTACAATATCAGTATTAGACAATGATGTATCATGAAGCCATGAAGATTATCCTCGAGGTCGTGCAGACCTAGCCAGCCTTTGTTCAGAAGTAGGCTCTCGTCTCAATGGTCAAACCCACAACTGATTTAGTGATTTGTAATCTCAGATATGATAAAGAGATGAGGCATCATGCAGATTGTGTAACTCTTAAATTCCGTGCATTTACTTTTTTTATTGCCTGAGTCAGTGGGGAATTAGAATTGAAATACAATTTTCATTATGATGGAAAAAGAAAAAAGTTCCCACTTAATGCATGTGTTCCAAAAACAGAGGAAAAAAAAAAGAAAAATCAAAGGGTCCAGAAGAGTGAAAGAAAGAGGAGTAAAGTGACTTAAATTACTCTTAGCATCTCAAGTGACTTTTTAACAATTAATTAAATCTTCTCTAATAATATACATTTAATCTCTGTTTGGGGATACAACTGCTTGTTTGCCGATTAATAAATGACTAAGGTCTGTGCTTCATAAATTATACATTTGATTATTTGGTCATTTAACTATAAATTCCATATCTTTTATTTTCTGATATGAGTCTCTCTTAAACTGTGGCTATGACTGCACTTGCTGCTATAATATCTTTGCCTAATGCAAACACATCCAATATAAAAATCCTGACTCAAACAAAATCATTTTATACATGAAGGTGTATTTGTTTGGCAACTCTTTATTTTGTTGCTACCGTCTGTTTAATGTCTGAGTGTGGTTATACTTAATTCCACTCAGCTACCTCAGCTACATTAAAACAGTCGCCCTGTCTGTCCTTCATCGTCCCCACTTCTACTCCTTCTTTGCATTCCTCAGGATCCTCTCCAGCAGACGTCAATGTTTATCTGCAATGATGTCCTTCCACAGAGTCATAAAGTCCCTGTGAAGGGCCAGACACTGGAGGATAGCATGTCCGTGGGGCCTGTGGAGAAACATGCTTCTTAATTCAGTGTACAAAACACGAGACTGAAAAAAGAGAATTTATCACAAACCAAAAGGCATCAGATCATATACCTTTGAGCCTTGTGAACCAATGCACAGCATGATAACTGACCTGACTTCGGTGGCAGCGTCCATAGAAATCTTACAGACAGTCCTAAGGAACTGCTGGGTGAAGGTCTTCCCTTTGCTAAAGACTGTCTCTGGTCCCAGTATGTCAGCCAGTGAGTGGAGCTGCTGAGCTGTGCTGGCCCTCACTGCAGAGCTCAGGTGGCTGAGGAAGGACAAAGACAAATTCACTCCCTTTGTTTCATTTTATTTCCTTTGAATGCTGCTGTCAGTACACTTATTTATAGATTCTGATCTGCCGCTGTGGTCTTACCTCAGCCCTGTATTCAGTAGCACGTTCAGGACTCCACTTTTTTTGCAATTCTGCACCATGGCCGCCAGGGCCACGTTGGCCTCCTGCTCAATGAAGATGTTAACATGCAACTGTGCGATCTTCAGCAGCAGAGCACGGCCTGTCCCTTCCACCAGCTTGTCCATATACCTCTGCAGGTAGACCTGTAGATACATTGAGCTTCTCAGACCTTGTGTGTTTGTGTGTGTTTGTGACTATGTAAGTGAAAGAGTCAAAGACACTTTAATAATGCACTCTTAATTATTGGCATACTAAGGAATGCTTGGGCTATAGCTGTAAGGCAGAAGGATTTTGAGCCTGATGGTATTACAGAACTAAGCATATTGTGTGTGAAAGGATGTGTGATCCCTTCAGTTTCTGCATGCTTTCCAGACCAGTTGAACAAGCGTTCGTGTAATAAGATTACAGTGTTCTTTTTGGTGTTAATGGAAACTGATGGGAATAATGAGCATACAAATAATATCTTGCCAACATAACTGGAATTATCACTAAACTTGAAAATTGTTGAAAGTAGATTTTTCAAATATTGAATCCTTACTTAACTTGAAGGTTCCCAATAATAGTCGGGTCACCAAGGACATCAAAGCAAGGAGGTGAGGCAGGTGATGATCCTGTACCTGTGTCTGAATCTCCTGAGCTGTTGAATTCATTAACCTCTGCAAGAGTAACAAGGCACTTCTTATCCACAGCACTTTTGCAACATACTTGGAGTTGTGTTGGATAGTGCTTCCCCAACAAGTGTTTCATAGGATCATCTTTATGCCCTTGACCCTGATAAAGTTAAATGTAACATAGCTGAGGCTCAACCTCTGCCTTTGGTTTGTTGATTAAGAAGTTATGTATCCTTAACTGGCCTTTGTCTCATGTCTGTGAATACCTATTTAACAGGAGAAATTTGAAGACAGGAAATGTAATGCGATGTGGAGCTTTTTCTCGCCTGCAGGTAAAATAAAGCACAATGTATTATTTCTTCTGAGAACGTGCCACACAGCAACACACACAAGTAAGCTCCTCCAACATTCATCAATGCACCCTGAAAGTTCTACGGAGGCTGAACAGAAACAAGAAGATGCACAAACATCCAAGCTGCTTGCACCACCCTCTGTTCAACAAGGGGAGTTTCTGATTTTTATTTTATTATTATTGTTTTTTTTATCATATATGACGTTGAGAGAATCCGTCAGGCTAAACAAAGTCCATTAATAAATTGGTATATCCAATAAATAAAAATAAATAATATTAAATTCGTATACCCCAATTATTATCAGAAATTATGTAACAGCTGGTCCTGCTGCCACTGTACAAAAAGGTCCTCGCCGGTCTTTTTGACTACCTTAAGCTTCCGTAGACAAAAGTCGGTTTCCATAGAGACCATCTGCGGTAGAGGCGAACTAAAGCTAAGCTAGCTCAGCTAATCCAACGGCAGGTAACAAAACCATTTTCACTCACACAAACACGATATGCCACATTTGTTAACCGCTAACCAGGTATTACAGCAAAATGTTATCTGCTAACAGCATGACTTGCGGTTAACAATCGGCTACACCAAACGTTAGCTTTTTGCTAATTTCCATCTTGCCACAGTCTAACGTTAGCTAAGCTATGTGGAGACAGGTCTTCTAACATAGTTACAATGTCGTTACATTCACATACTCGTTTGCTGGTTAAACATACATTGTTTAGCATTTATATCCTAATTGTTTAATCACTAAGGATTCTGTTAGAGCACGCTAAGGATCATTTTTAGTTTCTGCCTCCCTAAAATGCTGATGAAGATCAGAATTTTTAATCAGCTGTGTTCATGTAACAGTTAACCTGAGCCCCAAATTACAGATTTGTCTGAGAGGACGTAATTACGACAGCCTGGATCCTTATTTTTGACCGACTCTCAAAGACAAATTGATGAGCCTAGTCAGGTGCTTGGTTGACTGTAAATACATCCTCTCTCCTTTTCTGCCAGAGAAGGAACCAGCGCATGTTTCGCTGTAACGTTACAGTGCTCGCAGGTCAAAATGTCCTTCAGAGACTTAAGAAGTAAGTGATACTCCGTATCAGCTCCTCGTTGTATGTAATAATAAACATGATATGGTGTTTTGTGTATGTATACGTGTGGTAATTGTTGAATTTCATTTGACAGATTTCACAGAAATGATGAGGGCCTTGGGCTATCCTCGGCTTATATCTATGGAGAACTTCAGAACACCAAATTTCACTTTAGTGGCAGAAATCCTAATATGGCTTGTAAAGAGGTATGATTGAACTGAACAACTTCCCAATTCAAGTGTAGAAAATCCAATCTGTGATGGTCACTGTACACCACCGACTGATCCATTAGCAAATAACCACTCAGTTTTCTCTGTTTTCAGTGTATTTTTGCACACATTGTTTAGCATTAATTGAATTAAAATTGTACTTTGTAATATATGGATCCCAGGGTGTACATTATCTACATTTGCTCTGTACTTTGTTTTTTGCCTGCCCCTGGTTTGGATCAAATGTCTGTTTTTTCTTACTGTAAAACAGTCAAAGATATGTATTGGCATTATCCATGGAATGGAGGATACTGTGATAGATTTCACTCTTTGTCTTTTGCTCCTCTCTCTTTCCCATCACTTGTAGATATGAGCCTCAGATGGATATTCCCACTGATGTAGATACAGAGTCAGACAGAATATTCTTCATCAAGGCCGTGGCGCAGTTTATGGTGACGTCTTTTCTCAAGTTTACACAGAATGTACAGATCACACTTAGCTATCGAAGCCTGCCGTTAGTCGGTCTGTCTTAATCAGTGTCTCATATGATTGCAGGCAACTAAGGCTCATATCAAGTTGAACACAAAGCGTCTCTACCAGGCTGATGGCTACGCAGTGAGAGAGATGCTGAAGATCACCTCAGTGCTGTACAGCGCCATGAAAACCAAGCAGATGGCCCTGGGCGACCGAATCGAAGAGGACAACAGCAAGTTCAAGTTCGACCTTGGCTCACGGGTGACTTTTTTACATTGTGTAATGTTATATTACGCATATGTCATATGTCACTTCATTTATAAGCTTACTTACTAAACTATCAGTTTAAGAAAGTTGAGCGAGAGAGACATTTAAGTTGAGTCAGTGTGCAATTTAGCAGATGTGAATGTGCACCGCCTTCACATTGGTTTTATTAACTTTTGTTCATTTTGTGTTTCTGTATTCCTCTGTATTTAAGTTTGATATTATTAGCCTTTTCAGTTTTCTGAGCCATTTCCTGTTCGCTTTTTCCGTTCCTTTTATCAAATTCTAGGTAGAAGAGCAAACTACGTGTTGCTGATTAAGTCTTTCTCTGTCTTAATGTCAGATTTCAGATCTTAAAGCAGCTCGGCAGCTAGCATCCGAAGTCACGTCTAAAGGAGCATCTCTGTATGATTTACTGGGGAAAGAGGTGGACCTAAGGGTGAGGGCAAACATGAATGAACAGTGGAAACAAACTTGTTTCCATTTTCCTTGATCCTCAGTCCTCACAACAGTAAAATAGATAAATAAATAAATATGTTAATAATCCTTCAGTAAGGTCAAAATTCAAAATTGACACTGAGAGCAAGTGTTCATGGGTTTTCTTTGCATGCATTACACCCAGACCGCTTGTCACAGCTTGGTCTACAAAGACATGATTATTCCACTGTGAGTGCTGATGAGGCTGGTAGCATAATGTGGCTTTGTTTTCCAGCAGTGAACCAAAGCTGAACAGTCGTACAATTGCAATACAGTCCATTTGGAAAGACGTCAGTATAGTCATGTAGGTGTTGCAGGAGTTTGCTCATATTTAGTGTTCCCACAGGAAATGAGAACCGCAGCCATTGCCAGACCTCTGGAAATCAATGAGACAGAAAAGGCCCTGAGAGCCTCCATCAAGGAGGTTTTGGTATGTATTTATCTTGACAACCCTCATTTTAAAAAAATCATACGGGACTTGTTTTTATCTATGGAATGGCTCTGAATTTTCCACCATGGCTTTGTGCTCATTGTCAAGGAAAGCGTGGAGAAGACAAAAGACATGCTGGGTAACGTTGTGTCTGATGAAAGCAGTCTGGACAATAAGATAGAAAAGAAGAAGCAGGAGCTGGAAAGGAATCGGAAGAGGCTCCAGACACTGCAGAGTGTCAGGTCAGTGCACAAACCGACAGGTAACACACAGGAATGATTCCACAATGATTTGGGTAAATAAGTTGAATTATTTGCACTCTTTGCTCACTTTACACTGCGCTCTTTCTTTGACTCGCAAAGAAACAAAACTTTAACCTACAACCCACAAATAAGTACGTGTGTGCTCACACCCTCCTGAGGGCTTGTTTTTGTTCCTCTCTCTTTTTTTTTAGGCCGGCCTTCATGGATGAATATGAGAAGATTGAGGAAGACCTGCAGAAGCAATATGACACTTTTGTGGAGAAGTTCAGGAACCTGTGTTTCCTGGAGTCTCAGCTGGATGAATACCATAGACTGGAGCAGGAGAGGTTTGAGGTGCGTGTGTGCGTTTTTACATCATTTGCTTAAACATGTTTACACTTTGCCCCAGTAATCCTCAGCAGACATGTATCGGAGACCTGTATTGGTCCGCAAAAATGTGTTTGAAACACACAAAAATCTAAAAATGTCAAATACAGAAACATGGAAATTAATTTTCTTGTGAATGGAATAAAGAACTTTACTTTCCGTCCATTTAGCCCCTCTAATCAATCCTCCTCAATCTGTTTTAACAATTGTTAAACCATAGTTCTACTACTGTGCTATATTAAGGCATGGCTAGACATTTTCCAACAAATTCAACAAAGTGGATCTGACAGATGTATGAAGGCTCGTACAAAAGTAGTCTTTTCTCACCGGCCCACTGGATTACAGGCTGCATGTATTTGTCCATTTCATTCCTTACAGGAGGCTGAAAACACACTGAAGATGATGCAGCACAAATTAAGGGAGGAGGAGAGGGATCTGATGAGGAGTTCTTGTGAGACAACCAATAACACATACTGTGAAAGCAAAGCAGTTGTTGCATGATCTCAACCACTTTTTAGGATTTCACACATGTCGCTCATAAACTGTGTTTTCTGCAGTGAAAGATGAGGATTCTGACATGGACGTTCCAGAGGATGAAGGGTCAGACAGCGACATGGAAGAGTGTCGACCTTCGAAGCCACGGCCCACAAGAAATGGCATCATGGCAGGTACACAGACAAGGGAGCGCTTCCTATGATTCTGATTGGTTTCCTATGGTGTCTGCGGTTCATAAAAATAAGTGCTATATATATTTAAACTTACCAACAAACTTTACCTAACAACATCCTTCTCTTTGCTTCATAGGAAGAGGAGCTCGGTTTATTGGGAACATGCAAGGTGGTGATAGTGATGAGGTTGGTGCTGTCATAACAACATCAGTACGATCAATACATCCTTCTTCTTTCTTCTTAAACTAAGCCTGACGTGGCCAGCTTAGAAAAATGAAACACCTGTTTGCTGATTTTGCTCCCAGTGGCCCTAGATGGCGCCCTCTGTGCTGTTTTTCTTGCTACAGAATTTCATGCTGCTCACTTTTTGTCATTTTTAGTGTCCCTTGCACCAGCTCTGATATAGCTCTTTTCATCTCAGACTCTATTCTGTATCTTACCTCTCGGTGTTATTCACTTGTTTTTTAAAAGCCCTCTTTAGCTGTTTCCAGAAGATCAAACCTGTATGCCAAAAAACAACGGAAAGGAAAGGTTTGTCGAGGACCAGGACCTAGGACACTCCTTGTTCTTCTGTGTTTTTAAAGGAAAAATCCATTCAGACATTCTCTTACACAGAAGAGATTGTTCACATTGGACAGGGATTTAATCCTCATTAGTCCTCAATAGAGTGTGAATGCAGCAATGAGGTAGAGCATAAGTTGGTACTGCTGTTTTTATGCAGAAATTTGGAAAGGATTTTTCCTTTAAATTAGGTAAATGGTTTAACTGGTTGCTGCATTTATGTGGCTCCAGGTGGACATGTCCCAGTTTAGATTCACTGTTAAAACAGTTCTGTGTTTTCATAGCGGCTGAAGAAGCGATTTAGTGATTAGATTGACGTGTTTGTGAGACTTTAGCTGGGTCCGTGCTTAGTTAGAGTGAAAACATGTCCATCCCTGTTGTAGTTATACATTGTGTGTTGAGTAATTGCAGCTGAAAGTAAAGTTGACATATTTAATCATTTGACTGCACTGAGAACTATAGCTTCTTGTAATTGTTGTTGCCACTGTGTGTTCCTACTTGCCTGCTGTTTCAGACTGAAGACAGTGAGATTGATGTGGACGAGGATGACGAGGAAGATGAGGAAGGCGAGGAGGGGGAGAGCAGGGATTTGGAGGATGACATTCTGGAGGGCCCTGTGTCCAGGGGTGCTCGCCCCTCCAGAGGGGGCATGGGACCACCTCTGCTGGAGGAGAGTGACAATGACTTCTGAGTGAAGAACACACACGCACGCACGCACGCACGCACGCACGCACGCACGCACACACACAGATGATTTCCAGCTCAGATCAGACCATCTAATTACTTCTCAGAAATATCCGTAGAATATAACATTCACCCTGTACATCATCTTGTTATTGCAAGTATCAATATAGTTCCTATTTTTGAATATTTGTGTAAACTGTTTATGCCAATAAAATATTTGAAATGTAATATCTCTTCTGTGTCCCTTGACTCAGTATTACAGCATACATACAGTTTAGAGTCAACCAATCATATATTGAGGATGAGTATTTCATTTTTGTACAGTTTTCTTCTTTGCTTTTTAAAGGAAAATACTGTACATTCAACTAATTTATCATTTCACAATTATATCTAAATGAGATTTTATTCTGTTTGGATGCTCAATGTGTGGTGAAAAATTACTTCAAGTGGGGGAAAAAAAATCTTGAATAACAAACCTGACAGAATAGGAAAGGTTGCAACAAGATAAAGTGTGTGTGTAATAACATACATGAACTCGAAATGCAAACTATGCTGTCTAGGACCTTGTGGTTGTTGTATTTGGGAAGAAATGGAAGAAAATCACATTTCTTGACATTTAGATATTAATGAAAATTTAACAACTAAGTAGTACTTATCTCAATGGTACAGCAGAGTTAAAAACACAGTGTGGTCCTCTAAAATATAGTTTAGTGGCCAAAGTTGTTCGCTGAGCGGTGTGGCCTCAGGAGAAGCAACGTCATCAGAGTGCGCGGTGGTTTGAGGGAGGAGGTGGCAGATGCCTCTTCGAAACAACAATCAACTGTCATCTGTTTACGACCTGTTTTTCCTCTAATACTGGTATGAAACCTTGTTTGTCCTCGAATGTTTGTCCATTATGATTATTGTCCTCTTAGCTAAATTTCGGCAAGATTGAATAGGGAATGGCTGACAAGCAAACCAGTCTAGTTTATCAGGCTAACATCAGCTAGCTATAGCTACCTAGCTACACTGACAAGCTAGACTGGACATGCAAGGGAAGGCTGCTGCCGTTGGTACAATAGAGAATTTACCAAAGATTTGATTAACTTTCGCTTTGCCAACTGGCCTGTGTTGTTAACCTCGTTTTTGCTGACCCACGTTTTCAAACTGATGCTTAGTTCTGGTCGCCACCTAGCAAGAATTATTAGGTTGCAGTATTGTATTCAGGCGTTATACGATGTTAGTTTAGATTCAGACAGCTACCTATTCATCCAGCTATTGTAGAAGGGCATTGCTGAATAATCAAAGTTTTTTCCCCAATATATATAGCAAGGTGATGGACACCAAAAAGAGAAGTCTTTGACAAAACTATTTTAGGTGGGGGTTTGAATCATTTTAAGTATTTGCTTGGTTGAATTGAACAATAGTAAAACTGGCTCCATCAGTATTTGGCATCAGCCCTGATGTCATGTCAGTCAAACTCTTTTGATTTTCCCTTGTTTCTCAGCTGAAGAGCAGCTCTTTGTGATGCCAAAGAAGTTCCAGGGCGAGAACTCTAAGGCGGCCTCAGCCAGAGCCCGCAAGGCAGAGGCCAAGGCAGTGGCAGATGCCCGCAAGAAGCAGCAGGAAGAGGATGCTCTGTGGCAGGAAACTGACAAACATGTACTCAAAAAAGAGCAGAGAAAGGTGAGCTTTTCTCAGTGTGGTGTCATGTGCAAATGTGGGAAGTTTCATAGGTGTGCTGCACCTTTTGGCTTCAAGAATTTGCAATATGGGATTTATTTTTTATTTTAATTAACCTCATAGTATTTGACACAGAATGCTATAAAAAGTCTTTATCCTCAGTGACGTCAGGAGACGATCAGTGAGGCTCGTGGAGTCGTGAAACAATTGCATTTGTTATGATGTGTAGTGGCCAAACTACTTTAAAACAGCATAATTTTTAAAGTGCAAAAGTCTGATGAGACAGCGTTCTGCTGTTGTAGGACGACAAGGAGAAGAAGAGGCTCGAGCTTCTGGAGAGGAAAAAAGAAAACCAGCGACTTCTGGATGAGGAGTCTGCTAAGCTGAAAGGCAAATCCCAGAAGGAGGCTGCATCTGGAGGAAAAGTGACTCGTGCCCAGATTGAGGAGGTGCTTCAGAATGAGCAGCTGCAAAAGGAGCAGCAGGAGCTCAAGCCAAAAGGTAAAGTTCAGGTTGAATATGATGACAAAGAGATACAATCAGTATACTGTTTGGAGGATCAAATCAATACATTTTCTTTACCATGACACCACCTTTTACATTTTTCAACTAAAATTTCTTCCCACAGAAAAGAGCCACCTGGAGGCTCCACTGGAGGAGAACGTCAACAGAATTATCCCTGATGAAGGAACCGTGGAAGCCAGAACAATAGAAGACGCCATTGCTGCGCTCAGGTCCTGATCGTTATCCGTACTGTTTGTGACATCCTGTTGTCATCATGTGATTACTCTGATGTTGATTTAAATTAAGTATCTTATGGCCATAAAATATGTGAATGTTAACAGTCTTGCCTTCCTAACTGCAGCACGGAGCCCGTGGACCTGGACCATCACCCAGAGCGGAGGATGAAAGCAGCGTTTGCTGCCTATGAGGAGGCAAACATGCCTCGCCTTAAAAAAGAGAACCCCAACATGAGGTTGTCGCAGCTGAAGCAGCAGCTGAAGAAGGAGTGGATGAAGGCGCCAGAGAACCCTCTGAACCAACGCTTTGCCACCTACAACTCAAAGTGAATGCACTCTTTTCCCCATAACTCCATCTAAGAACTGTCTGCCTATGCACATTGGAGACTTCCATCGAAAAATCAAATGATTTCATCTAAAAATTAGTGTTGCTGATGAGAGTTTCACCACTACCTACCCAGAAACTGTCCTTCCAAGGCCGGAGGACTCAGCTTTGTGGGTCCATTTGCTAGAAAGGAAAAGCTCACTTTCCACCAGTCAAGGTCACAACTGATCATCATGTCTGAGCCTCGAATGAGGCATTTCATCATCTAATGATTTTAATTACATCATGTTTTTTTCTAGCACTTCTGGGGAGGTGGGAAAGCAGATATCTTGAGAGTAACTTATTAAAGTTCACCACTCGATCATCAACATCTCTTGTTGCTTTTAAATGCCAGACTTCTCTCTCGGTGTCACACAAATCAAGTCAAACACACTGAAGTCAAACATTTTGGCCAGCTGCTGCTGTCGTGTGATGCCTGTTCTGAAAAGAAGAGGAAGTTACAGATTTAAAAGTGTCATCAATGGAGAGAGTTGACTACAGTTTTGTGTCCACGGTAAAAAATGCTCACCAATCATCGGCAAAAATCATTGTAAATTTAAAATAATGGTGGCTGGAATCAATTTTTTCAGTCCTTTTAGTTTCTTTGGCAAGTGAATAATCAGTTTCTTCAAAGGAACGTCTTGCTTAAATAATAAAACAGTTTGGCTTTGAATATTGAATCTACTGTTGTGTGTCAAGAGTCTTGCCAAGAGAATGCACAGTAATATATATATATTCTTACTGTGTGTTTTAGGCATACAGCAGCATTTAATCTTAATATGGCTGGACTGCTAAATAGTTAAAGAGATCAACTGTGGAGACATTAACTCTGGAAGAGAGCAAATGCTGACACTGAAGTATTTATACAAGTATGATTTCTTCACTGGCTATTCAGCCTTGTGAATGCCTGATATGATCGTTGGTGCCTCCCCTCCAGTGTTTTAAGGTGTTGTCCTCAGCAGAGGCCAGTTTTATCAGCTTTTACCAATAACAGAAACTGTCACTTCATTGCCTTTAACTCTACTGCAGAAATATAGATGTGATCCAGGTACGTTTATGGGCTGACAGATGCTCTAATATTTTAACCAGGCCTCAGACTGTGGCTTAATTTGGTCCCCTTCTCCTGCAAATCGTTTGGACTTTAGCTAGCTCTGACTTCAAGGTCCCATTATCTTCATAAATGTATTGGGCTTACTGACTGACTGAAAACCGAAGACTCGGGATCCAAACACTCAGAGCTCTGTTGTTGTGTTTGGATTGTGGGCTCATGCTGTGCATGGATGCAACTTTCCTTTATAAGTCATATGAAGTGCACATCTGGGTTGTAAACTGCTGTTGAGAGAAATGTCTCTGGTTGCTAAAACAAAACAACTAAAATCCAGTTAACAAAAATAACAAAATGAAATACTTCCTGTTTGCTTTTTATATCCTAAAATTTCCAGCATTGTTTATGTATGATGTTGATTGAACACATACATGGTAGCAGTCGTTGCTTTTGAATTAGTTTTGTATTCATTTATACAGCCAGCAATGGTGTCCAGTGCTGCCGTTGGTCACAAAGGTTTTCTCCAGCGAAGCAACATTTATATACTGAGCTGCTGAGGCAGCAAGCTGAAGCCTTTGTAGGTTTTTCTGATGCCAGTCAGACAGACAGAAAGCAGGGATAGCTTTAGCACCCTAAATGTAAGTAACATAAGGGTAAAACGAGTTAAACTAAAATATCTGCAGTGTGATTTGGGAAATGCGGTTTAACCACACAATAAGGCTCCTCCACAGGCCTGAGAATGAACAGAAAATATGCAGAGCAAGTGTTTATTGAAGGTGTTAAATGATTAGGGATTATAAAGATCTTTCTCTATTTGGCCAATAATCAAGAAAAGTAATTCCATTTCTGGAAAGTTGCTTTCTTTGATTGCAGTGCACTTCACGTTGAAAGACATCGGAGTTGTTTCATGTCAGCAGGCCTTCATTCCTAAATGTCAAAAAACAAAACACTTGGTATTCACTTAATCATCGGGCATCTATCTTTTCCGAGAATGATTGCAAAGTTGTTCATGTTGTTAGTTCACACAGGACACATCTGAGGAGGCCTTGAGCTCAGTAGCTTGATTCATTCAGAACCAGATTTAAAAATGGCCACCTTTGTCCAGCCAGGCTCTTGTGGCGGAGGAGATAAGAGACTGTGGGAAGGCCTTTGAACCACAGAGCTTCAATGACAAGTTCAGCTGACCTTTTATTTTCCTTTTTGCATTGAATACGACCAGTTCCTTTGCTTTCCCCTAGCAACCAATCACTCCACTCCTAATTTACAGGGAGTTCTTTGAGCGTGTACGTGTGATGTTCCGCCTTAAAACTCTGGTCTGATGTTGCAGGTTTTGTTTTTCTGCATCCTGACCTGTTGCTGCACCCTCCCACTCCCTGGCCATTTGCATGACAGCCCTTTACCAGGCCAGCTGCTGCTGCCCTTTTCTTTCTTCATGTTGAATTCTAATCATTACTTTCAAAGGAAAGCGTCTCCAAAGCTCCTTTATCAAGTGTTCGTACTGGGAGGAGGCAAGCCGCTGTCCAACACCCACTCAGGCTGTTCTTCTTCCTCGTTACACTTCTGTTCTGCAGACTGGGAGCATTTCCTTCTAGTAACCTGCTTTTTCAAGTTTGGAGAAAAATAACAAGGTAAGGATCACTGGTAGTAGTGGGGATTTGTTCATGTATTATTTTTTTATTAAGGAGAAATTCCATAAAATTGAAATCTTAATTTGCACTTGAAGGATTACATTTTAAAATATGATGACCACCATCTGGAATACTAAGGTTCACGCTCGTAGAAAATAAGTAGCCCCAATGGAAAATGTTATCTAAGTTGTGAAGCATGTTAAGATGAACTGCTACAGTTCTCATGCTGATCTCTGTGAATATGTTCATTTAATGGGGTTTATTTCAGATTGAACACACTTTGATGCTGTTGGCCCACTTGTTATTAGCAGGATTGCAACATATTCATCATTTAGGGCCGAGCTTCATGAATTAAACAGGTTGCACACATCAGGTAGAATCAGTCATAGAAATAAAATAACTGTATAAATCAGTGCTTGTTAAAAATGTGGGTTTCAGTGGTTAAAAGATAATCACTGATGAGAGTTCTTAATTTGAGAAGCCTTTTCATTGTGGTTTTGTCAGTGAAATGATCAAAAATTAGACACATCATTGCATGCACTTGAACCTTTGTAGTGATTTGAGACATCAGAGGGGGGTCTCATATGCTTCTGACAGTGTTGCACATTCATAGCCAGCTGAACACACAGTTTGAGATTAAACAAATCATTGCTCTTATAACAGTGCTGATTTTACCTCGAATAAATACACCACATGTGAGCACAGGAGTGTGTATTATTAGTTAAATAACCAATTGTTATGTTTACTTTTGATAAACTGTTTTTCACATTGAGCAAAGGTCATTATTGAGGCCAAAGACATCACAGTTTTAAAAAGCTGCACTTCTCAAGGAAAATGGCTGTAGTTTTTATGTTTCTTCTGTTGCCTGTGATTGCAACACTTTTCTACTTTTCTAAGAATTAATAACATTTGGCTGCAACTTTAGATGTTTCTCTTCCTCCTGGCTCATTCAGAAATCCTCCTGCAGACCAGACTTCATACCTGAGGTAGCAAAAAAGGAGAGAAAAACGTCAAGTGATGGATACTGTGTGCATTCAACCATAGCATCAGTCAATCTGTTGCATGTGATTCTCTTTCTTTACAGTTACATGTGAAAAATGATCTGTGTGTGTGTGTGTGTGTGTGTGTGTGTGTGTGTGTGTGTGTGTGTGTGTGTGTGTGTGTGTGTGTGTGTGTGTGTGTGTGTGTGTGTGTGTGTGTGTGTGTGTGTAATCTCATTTCAGCTCTGCAGTGATGCCATGAGGTTGATTCTGGTTAAACCCACCAATGCAACACGACGTCTTGACTCAACGGGTGAAGTCTTCCATGATGGGGGCCGTGAGCATTGTACCTCAGGAGGTCCATCACCTCTGACAAACTCTCCTGAGGGAAGGCACAATCGATACTCTGGTACCTCTGTGGAAGTGTCGTCTTCCCCACAGGAGACGAGTCTGTGCTGTGTTTCGTCTTCACCCCATGAAAGGTCTAATGGAATCAGTCCACCGAGAGTTTCAGCCCAGATGTCACCACTGAAAACCCGAAACCTCACCTTGTCACAGCTGAGTGATCAGGACTGGCTGCTGCTTTGTGGCCAGGTTAGCAGCGTAGGAGATGATTCACCCTCAGCAGAGAGAGCAGGGACCAGTGTGGGACATCCAAACCACAATGACAGATGTGGTTGTTCCTGTCCTGATGCACACCAACATTCAGGGGCTTCTAGTTTTCATCCACAATCAAAACAGGGCACTGTCCAGGACTGCCTCTCCAGAGTTTCAAACAAGAGAAACCTTTCATCCTCACCACACAGCCAGCCTTTCTCTCAGAGCACCCAAGTTCCGACCACTTGCCAGGTTTTACCACAACAAACAAACCAAAAGGATCTTTTGAAACCTGCACCAAACCACCCACAGGATAATTTCATGCTCCAGTGCAGTGACCAAGAAGGTCGGAAGGAGATATTGCAGCAACAGCCTTGCAATCATTTTAAATTTAAAGACAGCGGCCAAGCAACTTTGTTCAACATCCCTCTGAACTCCATTGAGCGTGCTGAGACAAATCAAGAACTTCACCAACATCCTCAGCCTGCTGTCATGGCAGACCTCAATTGGCGAGAGCTTTTTGGTAAAGAACCGCTGTTGGTTCAGCAATGTCAAAAGCGAGACTCTCACTGCTCAATGAGCAGCGATCAAACCTGCAAAACATCTGGAGATCCGGCCATTGTCTTCAAGTGCCGTCACCTCCCTTACAACCCCTTAACCAGCAACCCTCGAGTGAAGAGGTCGCCTACTTCAGCCAGTAATAAAACTGTTCAGTCCTTATCAATCAGCCAGTATAGTTCACTGGAGAACCAGGATCTAGTGGAGAAGAGAGCTAGACAGCGACAGAGTCAGGTACATGAATTTTCTTTAAATGCTGTACCTTCCTGACCCAGTCTGGGAGGTAATTTCTTGACAAATTTAAGTAAATCTTAGGGAAATATTGGGCAACTTATCAAATGGCAAGATTATAGTTGAACTTTATGACCTGTACAACTTCAAACACATCCTGAAAGCTGTCTTACCAGTCTGTAAATTAAAGGAACTGAAGCTTTCAGTATGTTGTCTGCTCTATTACATGCCCTGTGCTGACTGTCTTACTTTCTTCTACAGACAACCTCTCAGCACTTCAGTGGACCCAAACACACTCCTCCACCTTCTGACACCTTGGAAACTGGTGATGTAGTTAACGGGGATGCAGTGCGGCCACTGAGCAGCCATGGCACATCCAGATCCAGCCTTGCAGATGTGCACTCAGGCCAGCAGCCTCTTCAGCTTCTTCACAGTGCCATCCTGGAGGATGCCTTCTCCAAAGTCATCAGAGAAGATTCCATTAAGGCCAACGATGAGAACCTGACCAGGGAGGAAGGCAGTGTCCCACAAAAGAAGACCAAGGATATTAGCTACAGGCTGGGTCAGAGAAAAGCTCTCTTTGGGAAGCGCAAACAGTTGAGCGATTATGCATTGGTCTGTGGGATGTTTGGCATTATTGTCATGGTGATCGAGACGGAGCTGTCGAGGGGATTTTACAGTAAGGTACTGTCTTCAGACTCACTTCATTCATTCAGAAAAATATTTTATATTGTAGAGTATTTTGACACTTTGAACAAGGAGAGCAGGCTGTTATCAAATGTGACCTTTTAAATGACCCTATTTATGCCAACATTGAATAGCCAGGTGATATGATACTTGGCTGCATGTACTACCAGACTCAAGGGCAGGTTCCACCACCGGACCACCGGGCCACCAGGCGTCTGAACTCTTAATTCTCATAATAACACTGTTTGTAATATAAAAAAGGGCCAAGTGACACCTTTTGTGGGCAGAATTCACCTACTTTATTTGTTTTGGTCATTAAGTGTGTCTTCACAACAGGCTGCACTCTCCATGTTTTTGTCTTCCAGGAATCCATATATTCATATGTATTGAAAGGCCTGATCAGCCTCTCTACTGTTATTCTTCTTGGACTCATTATGATGTACCATGCAAGAGAAATCCAGGTATGTGGATGAATTAAGAGAACTCCATGCAGGTCCTGTGGTAGACCTTATTGTTATCCAGGACCGCCTAATATCAGGGTACTCTTATTACTCTGACTGGAAAAGCTGGCCAGATTTAAGTACTTATTTAAGTATTTAAGAACTTAAGGCGAAAAGGTGGATGATCTATTGGTTTAGTTTGATAAGATGCCGGAAAATCTTTTCAATAAAACAAAAGGCAAACACTGCTTAAGTGAAACATTAAAATTAACAAAAAATACAGTCCAAACAAGTAAATGCATCATTAAATTCCTCTGTTCTTTTGCGGTCATTGGGGTCATTCAATATCCAAATTCATCACCCTAAAATCTTCACTTCATTCAACAGCTTTTCATGGTGGACAACGGAGCAGATGATTGGAGGATAGCTATGACCATCGAGCGGATCCTCTTTGTTGTGTTGGAGCTCCTCATCTGTGCCATCCATCCGATCCCGGGCCAGTATGTGTTCACCTGGACGACTCGACTGGCCTTCAGCTACACAGCATCAGTAGCGGACGCCGATGTCGACATCATCCTCTCTGTGCCGATGTTCCTGAGGCTCTACCTGATTGGCCGGGTCATGCTGCTCCACAGCAAACTGTTCACAGATGCCTCGTCCCGCAGCATCGGGGCCCTCAACAAGATCAGCTTTGACACCCGTTTTGTCATGAAGACACTGATGACCATCTGCCCCGGCACAGTCCTGCTGGTCTTCAGTGTGTCCTGTTGGATCATCGCAGCATGGACCGTGCGTGTGTGTGAGAGGTATCAGCTTAACACTTCAGTGTCAGAGCTTTGTGCGTTTCCCACGTTGTTCAAACAATTATTTTTTTGTGAAACCCAAATCAGTGATACTCTACTTGTAACGGATCTTACTTGGTATGACTGAGCAAAGACACAGTTTCTCTCAGTGTTTCGGATTTCCATCAGCTACTGCTATAACCAGGAGTCATGTCTCTACAGGTATCATGATGCACAGGAGGTGACCAGTACCTTCCTTGGAGCAATGTGGCTGATCTCCATCACCTTTCTGTCCATCGGCTATGGTGACATGGTCCCTCACACCTACTGTGGGAAGGGGGTTTGCCTGCTGACAGGAATCATGGTGAGATTTATGCAGATACAGTTCAACCAGACATGCAGATGGAGGGTAATTATAAATGGCATACTACAGTATAGCAACATTGCTTGACCATAAATGGCCATAACATGTAGTCATGCTGTATTTTTAATGCAGTGAATGTTATTTTTACCTAACACCTCTGTGTTATACTTGATTGTTGTTTTTACTTTCATAACAGTGTCACTTTAACATACTACAGGGAGTCATTAACTGCTAATGGAACAGTCTCAATTTAATACTTTATGACCTACGGAAGCAAATGAGACCATCAGCGAGAACACTGGCTATTTCTATATAGTTATTCTTAATGCCTGTCACTGCTCTGATTATATGAGAAACCAGACAAAATAATTACTGGCATGAGGAGCCTATCCTCACATTTTCCCAGGCAGTAAGTGTCAGTCAGTTAGGCAGTTGAGAGGAAGCAGGAGGAGATTTTCCTCTAGAGAATTGTATTTTTGACACTATATTCAGTATTTATGGCTGATACTAGGACAGGATCTGCAAAAAGAAAAAGAAAACAACCAAAAACTTAAAGGGACAGTGATAGAGCATGGGCGAAAACACGAGTCGACCTTGGTCGGTCATTCAACAAAGGCAGAGAATGACTGGGTTTGAAAGGATTCATAATTTTAGCTTTCTCGACAGAATTATTATGAACGGTTCTAAAACAAAGTTTGCTTTGATTCACAATTGTCAAATTACAGTTATTAATTTTACAAACCACAATAGATATGTCCTTTACTACAGTACGCCACAACGTCAGTAACCACTGCTGTCCTCCTCAGGGAGCGGGCTGCACAGCCTTAGTGGTCGCTGTTGTCGCAAGGAAGTCGGAACTCACCAGAGCCGAGAAACACGTCCATAACTTCATGATGGACACTCAGCTCTACAAAAAGGTCTCTTTGCATGTGCATGTTATGTTATTTTTAATATTAACAATAGTTCAGTCTGAACAGTTACACTACTTTTGCTTTTTTGACCATATTGGGGCAATTTATGTTTTGTGTGATTTACAGAGAAAAATACTCAACAATCACTCAACAAAACAATGTGATACAGTATTCCAACAAAATACAATAAGGAAATAAAAGTGCATGATACAAACATTATTTACTGTAAATGCTGTTGAAAACATTTCGTTACATTCCTGTTCTGCTGTGTCATCCGCATGGTCCATGATCCTCCTCAGATAAAAAACACAGCAGCAAATGTGTTAAGGGAGACGTGGCTCATCTACAAAAACACCAAGCTGGTCAAGAAAATTGACCGTGCGAGAGTACGCCACCATCAGCGTAAATTCCTGCAAGCCATCCACCAGTAGGTATAAACGTGTCGTCACCAGGGAGTGAAGACAAACAGAGAAGTCAGTCACATTCTACCATCACAGCTCAGAATGAGAATAAGAATAATATGAAGATTGATAGGTACTGTTTGGTTGTGACTTCAAATGAAGACAAACTGTACTAATGTTTATTTAATTGCTGGCACAAAAGCTACTTTGGTTCTGATTTTAGACTGCGGACAGTCAAAATGGAGCAAAGGAAACTGATGGATCAGGCCAATACAGTTGCTGACCTTGCCAAGGTTTGTATATGAATTATCTTTCACAACTTCTAAAAATTCCTTGAAGTCCATCTCCACTCAAAAAAGTGTTTTACTTTTTGTTCCTTCAGAGGTTGACACCAGAGGGCTGTTTTCACCCTCAAAGCGCTCACCTTAAATCTGAGTTTAACATGTGCGTGTACGAGTAGGATTTTGTTACATTGCAGCTAATGTGGAAACCAGTGATGGTCCAATTTGCAGCGTACACGAGTGTGCTGTGGAAACATGAAGCCTCCAGAATGCATTCTGATTTTGTATATTTTTAGATCAGACTCCCTTTACTTTTATTTCCTGGAAAATAGTATATCTAGTATGTATGTTATTTCCTACCATATTAATTGGAAAAAGAGGTTCCCTACTCCCCTTACCTGTCCTCCCTGTTTTTTTCCAGACTCAGAACATGATGTATGATCTGGTGTCTGAGCTGCAGCATCGTAGCGAGGAGCTGGACAGGAGGATTGTAGCTCTGGAGGAGAAACTGGACTCCATCCTCCTGAGTGTGGAGTTGCTGCCCGCTGTGCTTTCTCAAGCAATAACAAAGCTACAAAAGGATTTCCTGGACGACTTGGCCTGTCGGGTCCACTTCCTGTCATCCTCCCTGAGCTCTGAGTGCTGTTCAGTCCCTGCCAGGCAGCTCTATCCAGGATCCACCACAACAGAGACACCATACAGCTCCTAGGCCTCGCTCAGTGGTTTTCCTCTTAGTCTGCAACCTTTTTTCATGCTGGGAAAGATTTTCTCAACATGCACACTTTTTTTTGGAGTACAACTAGTCGTGCTCTGCTACACATTCATCCAGTTATACACATTCACCCATGGGAGTTACTGAGCAGCTCCAATGAGAAGGGAAGTGCCTCAGTTAGGGGATTCTAGAGGAAGGGAAGATCATTATTACTTCATTTCCTCTGCTTAAAGTTTCACAGTAAGTCCAGGGTCAGGGTTTAACCTACAAATAAGACAACCATCAGTGCATAGAGCCTCCTTTGATCCACATAGGAAGATGATTTTTCTTTAATCTTTAATTACTAGTTATCAATACCTGTCTCATAAATGTGCTTGTCTCAGTCTGGTTCCTATGCTGAACTGGCTGTGATGAGAAAAGCTGCTTCCCCCTGATGGCAGAGGCTGTGCAGGGCAGATCCAACAAGAGGATGTGTGAAACTCTACACATGAAAAGCAGAGCAGGACTGTAAAACAACAAGAAAGATTGAAATGAAAGTTTTTAAACATTTAAATATAATCTACGATTCAGTCATTTGAGACCTAATTTACTTGTGTGAGTTGCTTCTTGTAACTGTTCCTGTGTAGGCCTGCTATCAGTATTTTTTAAGTTGTAAATTTAAAAATCTTAGAAACATGAAATAGAGATAACATATATTTAGGTTTAATTACTTGGGAACATCATAGTTGTGAAATCTTCCTTACCTTCCTTTGTGTTTCAGTGGCCTTATCCTACACTACATTAATATTTTAGTCTGTGTGTATGAAGTAGTTTAGACAGAAACACATCCTACACTCTATCTGTCTTAGGTGATGTATACTTCATCTATACTACTATTTTACTACTTCAAACTTTTTGTAGCAGTCATAAAGTATTTTATTATAGACTTCTTCGATTACAGTCACTGATAAAACTCAACATTTCTGTGTTGTTCTACTCAGTAATTCAAAAATACTTGTACAGGTTTCTTAATGTTTGTCTTGGTAAGACTCATGAGTAAAATTTGCTATAGATGGATTAAATTAATTTGTGTTTATCCCGTCATAAAGCTATGCTCACCTCTCTTGGACCAGCAAATTTACATATTTGAATTATTATTTTTTTTGACATGTTGCTTTTAATTGATAATAGAAGGCCAGACTTGAGGATGAAGACGCTGTGCTCTCCTGGATCAGTTGGCCACAAAACACCCCAACCGCAAGTTTATTGTATAGTCACTAAAAAAAAAGCAGAAGCAAGTGACAGAGGTTAAGTCTTGTGCTGTGTATATGTAATTTTACAAGCAAAGACATTCTCTCCTATAGGCCCAAATACAAGTTCTCCTCTCACTCAAACGCCTACATCTGATTTTCAGTGTTCCGGTTTGGCCCGAGTTGGCCTCATCTACTTTCAGCTATCGCCAAACTGAACGGGAGGTAATTGCACATCATTAATTAAATAGCATCATTGAGTCAATCAGGGGGTTCACATTAAAGTCTGACAAATTCAGACAATTCGTTTGAAGAATCAAGCTCATTGTGAAACCAAATAGCGAAGCAGTCATACGTTAGGCATGTCAGACAACACTATGAGGGAGGTTGTTTACCAGAACCACCATCTGTCCCTCTGGGTTACCGGTTTACAGGGCGCTGCGTAATCTCGCGATAAAAATCCGGAGGGCAGCGGCACCCACGAGAATGTCGTTTCGCGCGCTGAGCCTAAGCTCCAGTCACATTCTTGATTGACAGCTCTGCTATCCAATGAACTCGATTTCCTTAGAGGAACTTGACCAATGGTGAAGCAGACTTTTTAGAGCAGGCGGGATATGAAAGTCTTGAAGAATAACTCATTGATCAATCTCCAACAAGGCATAGAGTTGGTCGTGCAAACCTTGCATAGAAATTATTTTGGGGAAAACGTGCGCTTTACTCCTTGAACGTCAATTTATTGGTTTCACTTGGACGAACAAACAGGTAAAGTAGTCTTTTTCTCATGTTATAATAACTTTTAAAATTGTACTCATTGATATCTTCACTCAGTAGCTAGCTTACTATAGTTAGCTAACTTGACAAAGTCCTACCTCGTTTCTGTTTGGCTTAACGTACTACACCAAGTTCCCTAGCCAGCCAAACGTAGATTTCAAAATTAATCCAAGGATTTAGTCACCGGGGTAGTTTTCGTGCTGTTGAATGCACTCAGTTTTTTATTGGGAACATACCAGTTGAAAGCTCTCCAACAATAAGTTGTAACGTGGTTGCTGTAGCTAAGCATTAATGGGTGGGTGATGAACTTGATTGCCGCGAGCTGTTAATCTTGTGTTGTTTATCTGTAGTGTACCTCCATAATGTGCAGCACATGGTGACATTTCTACTAGCTTTGCCACTCCGCTGCTTCCTGTGAAGCAAAACAAATAAGCTAACCTTAAACAGATTGCTTATTTTCATGTTTTTCCGTATTGGCTTGTGACTAGCTCGTGTTTTCGTCTGCGTTTTGAAAAAAAAAATGAATGGTGTCGGTGAAATAAGGCATCTCAGGTGAGAGGAAGTACTTTGTTTTCGGTGTTATTACTCGTGTTTTGTTCCCCGGTGTTGGTTTATTTCGAGCCAGCAGAGCGAACAGCACCTCAGCTGAGAGCGCAAAAGTAAAAGCCAAGCAGCCGTCGAGCTCGCTGCTCACCACTTAGTAAGAACAAAGCACAGTCCATGCGGGCAAATGACGGTCTTAGTATCAAATTGATCGTTTCCAAACTGCATAGAAGGAATTATTTCGGTATGTTTTATTGTCAGAGAGCGAAGGCACATTGTTTGCTAGCGCTCCCTCCCGTCCGGATGTGCTTGCTTTTAAAAGAACTGGGAGTGGCCTGCAGCTCAGTTTCCCGCACTGTATTTAAATCAGCTTGTTCCCTCCCTTTCTGATATTCTGACAGCCCAGTGCTGACAGCAGTACAATACACGGACTGGCATAATCATATATCTGCTACTGATAATCATTCAGTTAGTTCTTTCAATAAAGTTGATTCGGTTTAGACCTGAAAGTAAAACGGCCAAATTTTTAATGATGGAATTGGCAGGAGTCAATACGCTTACACAATGTCCACAGAGTAATTTGGTAAATCAATAATCCAGAGAACGAAATCGTTTGTTGCATATGGATTGAATTGTACAGAAGTGTAAAAGAAAAGAGCCTCAGTGGCTGCAGTTGCATGTTCAGAAACAGTAATTTTTCATTGACCATTACAAGAAAACAAGGAAATGTGTCTTTTACAAGGTTCGCAAGAATAAAACAAAACAAAACACAACACAACACAGTGTACAAATAAACACAACAGTGCATAGGGAGCAAGAGCATGTTGAATTTCTGTGTTCATCATTTTAAATCTTCAAAATAATGTTTGGCTTCCTGGTAAGAATCAATTTACATTATCTGAATGCAAATACATGTCATGGATTTTATTTCAGTGTTTCAATATCCCTCTAGTAATTTGTGCAATTAGCAGAGAAAGTCAAGACTTTTATTTTGTTGCAAAACAAATTGAAAGACCTACACTACTTTGCTGCTTCCAGCACAAAATCCCCCAAACAAACTGAACTGACAGATCTTATCAGACTGTTTATTAGTGTTCATCTATGCATTTATTTAATCTATGACTTTTGTCTAAAAATGCTATTTGCCTAACATTTTTGCATTGGATGCATTTAAGAAGTGCTTTTAATAAAAAAAAAACAAATGTTATGCAAATCTTGTTGCTGCTCACTGTTGATAAAGTCAGCAAAACGGGATAGCTTCTGATCACTGCTGCAAGTGAAAGTTTATACATTTAAATCAAATAAGACTGATCACTGTATTTATTTAGAGTATGTAGTAAAATGATTGCAATGGTTGTTGTGACAACAATGGGTCATGATTTGACTGTTGACACAGGGCAGCTGCAATGTGGATTCAAGTACGCACGATGGATGGAAAGGAAACCCACAGGGTGGATTCCTTGTCCAAACTCACCAAGGTAGATGAGCTGCGTGTCAAAATCATGGAGCTCTTCAAGGTGGAGCCAGAGAGGCAGAGACTGTTCTACCGTGGCAAGCAGGTGAGGTGACAGGGTTAAAATAAAATAGAAATGTATCTTTGATGCTGTTCTTTGTGGTATTCGTGTCAATTAATGGCTGAAAGCCTCTCAAAGTATTCGTAGTTTTAAAAAGGAAGCATCTTTAACGTAGTCAAAGTCACTTTGTTAAGTTGTAGAGGTGTTTTTATTTATTCTCAGGTAACATTAACTCTTCATTATGAGAGGAATATGGGTGATAGTTGTACTTCATTCATGATTACTGCTTTAACATTTACTCATGAATAAACCAATGTGCATAAAATACAAAACATGCTCTAACTTAAACACATTTGATGAATACATATTAAAATTTCCTATTATGAAAAATAACTCTTGTTTGAATGAGCACCAGCAGGGATGAAATGAAATCATCACTGGAAAAAACAAAAAATAAGAAGTGCTGCTTTTCTCCTTTTAACCACGTCAAATATTTTTGTGTTGTCTCAGATGGAGGACGGCCATACCATATTTGACTACAATGTGGGCCTAAATGACATAGTGCAGCTGCTTGTTAGGCAGAAACCTGCCCCTGTCGATGTCATCAAAAGCAAGGACAAAGAAGCTGAGCTCTCTGACTCTGATTCTGGTTGTGGCTCAACCCAGAGTGAGTCTGATAAGAGTTCAACTCACGGCGAGGTAGAAGGTCAAACCGCTGGCACCTCTTCCCAGACAAATACCCCAGAGCTTGTCGACCCGGGGTTTGGATTTTACAAGGTGGGTTTTAAAGGTGATAGTTGGGATCAATTTAAGTGTTTATATTAGTGATTACAGGTTCCTTTTGCTTTGAGGGGACATGGGAAATCGAATATTTCTGTCAGGGGTAAGTGGTGAAAGGCTGTAGCGTATGACATGTCTTCAGCACAGGTTGGGAAGGGACCATGAAGCATGGTCAACAGACGTGTTGACCCGATTAGATCAGTGACCAGTGCATGTCTAATATGTATTGCATGGTAAAAATATGGATTGCATCTAACTTTTTCTTATCTTTTTAGACATGTTTAATTTTGAGGTGATTTCTATCTCTTTCTTTTGCTAGCCCTACATTAAGTCGTGCCCAGTTGTGAAGGCCACATTGTATTAAGGGGAGGGTATAGATAAATGAAAATATTGCTTTTTCCACCCTTCACTATAAGCAGGAAACATCCATTCTGCAGAACTACTTGTCAGATTGTCGAATAGCTTCAGCAACCGACGTTTCCTTATTTTGACGTTGCCAATGTCAAAAAATTTCTGAAACGGATGATCCTACGTTCTTATCCGCTTTATGCAGTGGATGGCTGGCTTTCCAGAAGTGAGAAAGTGTCCAGGGTTTGAACTTCTCTTTAGCTCTTTTTTCGTGATTATTTACACAACACGCAATTTGTGTGTACAATTCAGTGCAACTGACCTAATACTTTTTACTGCTTATTACTCTGTGTGTTATGTGATGCTGCAGACTCTGCAATCATACTATGCAGAGTATGTGATTTATATTGTTGTATAAGTGTTTCCTTTTGAATGCAGAACATATATTTGTGATTTTTGTCCAAATTTACCATGAGAGCGCAAAGGAAAATACAGCAGTTTTGTGTGTGTGGCTGCAGTAATATTTGCAAAGTATCAAAACACAAGTCTGTGGAAACCTGTAGTTTGGCAACTCTGCAGACTCAGTGCTGGATGATTTTACTGTCCACTTCATTGCCCCATTCACAAAGTGAGATGGCTGTTCATATGAGCACATTTACAAATAAAGGAGATTCGGATAAAGTGGGGGTATAGTGACTGGAATGTGTTCTGTCTCCATTTCTTTGCCCAGCTTCTTAAAGACATTGTGCAAATGTGTAATTTGACCCCATGTTTTGAAATTCTGTGGATAAGGATGAAGGCTTGACAAGACTAGATATTCAGAGCAGCCATTTTTGTTGTTTTACTAACTGCAAAAAAAACAAAAAAAAAAACACTTATGCAATGTCTCTGATTTTCCTGTCTTTTTTCTTGTCTGTATGTTTTGAAGATCAATGAGCTGGTTGATGCAAGGGACTTGAACATGGGGGCATGGTTTGAGGCCCAGATTGTGAATGTTACTAAAACAGCAAAGGTGCCTAAAGAAGAGGCCGCGGAGGCACAGCCACCAGAGGAGGAGATACTGTACCACGTTAAATATGAAGAGTAAGAATCTGTTTTCTGTTACTCATGATCAGTTTTTCCACAGAGGTGTTTTTTCCATAGTAAGCCTACAGATAATATGATAACAAACATCACATCTATCTAATCATCCACCTACAATGTAGAACTTTGTTTTGGTTGTCAGGACTTACAGTTGCAGGAGGAAAAACTAATTGGTTTCCATACGAATAATTTTATCATCCAATCATTCCATACATTCAGTTACACTCGAGGCAGGCACTGTGGAAATGTAGGAAGCACCTGTGGTGGTGTGTGGCTTGCCTCTGAACTGCAAACTGATATGATACCACATGTATGATCACAGCTACCCAGAGAATGGGGTCATCCAGTTGCTGGCTAAGGATGTTCGTCCGCGGGCCCGTACGGTGTACCAGTGGCACCAGCTGGAGCCGGGAATGATCATTATGGTCAACTATAATCCGGATGACCCCAAGGAGCGTGGCTACTGGTATGATGCTGAGATCCAGAGGAAGAGGGAGACGCGCACCCAGCGAGAGGTCTACTGCAAGATTATCCTTGGGTAAGGGCTTTGTTGCATGCTACGGTTTGTTTGTAGCATTTTGTGGTCGTACACAGAGCAGAAGGGACTGCCACAAGTCAAATATCTACTCAACCTGCTGCAGTGGCAGGTGATCAGCATCTTGTGGTCTCATTTTTATCTATCTATCAAAATTTGTTTGTTTTTTGGATAGCACAGTAGCAGGTGGGCAGGTATTAATTTCCTGCAAATTGTAGAATATGCTGCTTTGTACTGGCAACATCTTAACTTTTTGGTGTGTTCACCACTGTCTCTGGATTTGGATCTCATTGATACTTAGAGGAAAAACTGTACATTTGTCACATTTGATGATTTTGTCGCCTTAACAAACAGCATTTCTGTTTTGTGCAGTTTTCTATTATCTCTGCTAAGTTTCATGTTTAATTTGTAGTGATGCTGGTGACTCTCTCAATGACTGCCGGATCATGTTCCTGACTGAAATCTACAAAATTGAGGAACCTGGTTCTCTGAGTGACACCCCAGCTGGATCTGAGAGTCCCCTAAAAAGTAGGTTTGTTGATGAAGTGCTTAAATTGTTAACTAAGTTCACTTAGTACATATGAAGCCTGCCTTACCCCATCCTATTCAAAATGCTTTATGATGAAATACAAAATATAGAATAATTAAATGTCTGTATTCTGCAGGATCAAATGGACCAGAGTGCAAGTACTGCAAGGATGACCCAAGAAAAACCTGTCAGTGGTGTAACTGCCATATCTGTGGCATCAAGCAGGATCCTGACAAGCAGTTGCTGTGTGATGAATGTGACATGGCCTATCATACTTACTGCCTGAACCCTCCACTCACCTCCATCCCAGAAGATGAGGACTGGTCAGTAGGATCAGTATTTATTATACAGTTGTGACCTATAGTTGTGTTGCACTCAATATTGGCTTGAATGATGCTGAGTCTGTTTTGTTACTCAGAAATCAACAGGCCAAACCTGAATTCGGGGTCATCTTTTTAATCATCACTTGTGTTATTCGTACATTGTGCTTGACTTGACCTCTACTCCACATGTCATACTCTCTCAGGTATTGCCCAGGTTGCCGTAATGACGCCAGTGAGGTTGTGTTGGCTGGAGAGAAGCTGAAGGAGAGCAAGAAGAAAGCTAAGATGGCTTCTGCCAGCTCCTCCAGCCAGAGGGACTGGGGCAAGGTGAGTGCTGACAAAACGCTGCCATACAGTCAGTCTTACTTAATACAGAGGTGCAAAAACATTTGTGATCATATTTCCATAATTAAAATTAAGATTTTAAATGGGAAAAGCAGTTTTGAAAATAAAATGACCAACAACAAATGTTTTATACCAAGGTCAGCAGCACTGGTTACAGTATGTTGTGAGAAGTAAGCTTACATGCTTGGTGTCCTTGTCAACAATATTGTACTGGATAAGCAGCCTCTTCAAATACCAATGATGTACTCCTGCCCTTCAGGGAATGGCCTGTGTTGGTCGAACCAAGCAGTGCACCATCGTCCCGTCCAACCACTACGGCCCAATCCCTGGCATCCCCGTCGGCTCCCTATGGAAGTTCAGAGTGCAGGTCAGCCCGTGCAGCTGGAGAGTTGAAATTACTGCTGGTGGAGAAACTGCATAAACAATACAAAGTTTTTGTGGTCATTTGTTCAAATGGCCAGCAGTAATGTTTCAGTTCTTTGCCTCTGTAGGTCAGTGAATCTGGCGTCCACAGGCCACATGTCGCTGGGATTCATGGCAGGAGCAATGATGGTGCCTACTCTCTAGTCCTGGCAGGAGGTTATGAGGATGATGTGGTATGTTTTGTCTTCTTCTTATGTATATATATTTTTGATATGTAGTAATAAATATAAGTTAGTGAGAGTATCTTTCACAAATTTGCCTCAACGCAGTCTTAACGTGTGTAATATTTGTGATGTGTCTCACATTGTAGGATGATGGTAATGAGTTCACGTACACTGGCTCTGGAGGGCGAGATCTTTCAGGCAACAAGAGAACTGCAGAGCAGTCATGTGATCAGACACTTACCCACATGAACCGGTATGGATAGATATAACCTACTATAACTGCCTTTTAATCAACAGGATTTCTGAATTGTCCGTTTTTGCTGCATTTGTTTTTGTATATCTAAATTGTCTGTTTTTTCACCAGAGCGCTGGCTCTCAACTGCAACGTCCCTGTGAACGAAAAAAACGGAGCTGAGTCAAAGAACTGGAAGGAAGGCAAGCCGGTTAGAGTTGTACGCAGCTGCAAGGGACGCAAGCACAGTAAATACTCTCCTGAGGAAGGAAACCGATATGATGGCATATATAAGGTATGCAGAAACACTGGTTTCTTTGTGCTGTGTAGTTGTCAAATTAGCTGAACAATTATGCTACCTGTTGAACTACTTAATCAAGGGGTGTGACAGTCATTTCATTACGTTGATCAGTTGAATGGTTCAACTGCAAACATCTGCTAAAATAAATAGAAACTTCTTCCAGGTGGTGAAGTACTGGCCAGACAAGGGCAAGTCTGGCTTCTTGGTCTGGCGGTATCTGCTGAAGCGTGATGATGACGAGCCAGCACCATGGACCAGAGATGGCAAGGAACGCATCAAGAAACTCGCTCTCACAATGCAGGTACAGATGATCATTCAGTATATACCTACAGAACTTTTTCTATCAAAAGCTCCTGATTACATTCACACTGCAGGATTCACAGTTCAGAACTAAAGACTTTAACACTTACTTTGACTGAAAAGTCCTTAGCCCCCCTTTCGTAATTTTGAGCTTGAAATGTAAAAAAAGCTTTTCATAGTTTTTCTTAGATCTTTGTATGTAATGCAAAAATAAATTGTTAAATGAATAAAAAAAGATTGCCTTGTTTTATAAGCAGATTCTGAACTTAAACTTGGATTAACATGCGAACATGCTAATGTTAGCATTCTACTAACACTATGTACACTCACATTTCGCCTGCTCCTATTCATTTAATCATTTTAACTGGTGCGTGTTGGAGTGATAAGATTGAATAGTTTCTAAAATCCACGGTAAGCTTCCAAAGGACACGTTAATGAGTATGCAAATGTGTGCTGATCGCTAACAAGAACTTGACTTAAATGGACTTGATCTTGTTCCAGTATCCTGCTGGTTATCAGAAAGAGAAAGAGAACAAAAATGAAGTGGAGGAGGAAGCTGCAACACCCAGCAAGGCAAAGAGGAAGAGAAAATCTCAGGGCAGCGGTAAGTTCTCTGTGCGTGTAGGTGTTGATGTTGGGGTTTTTTATTACGTACTATTCAACAGAAGTTCATAGTAGACTGCTATAAATAAAAAGTGTATTTAAAATGTATTTCTTTGTCAGAATCCTCCCACACCACGCCAGAGAAGAAGAAGAAGATAAAGGTGGAGGTGTACAAGCTTACTAAGGTGCAGAAAGACCTCATCAAGAATGATGAGGCAAACAAGAAAGTGTGGGATGAAGCCATGGAGTCACTGTCACTTGGACCGGTGAGGATGTTTAGTTTGGTCAAGATTAAGCTTACATTACACAACAGAACTGTTAATTGAGCTTGGAATTTCTAAACCACTTCAACACCTTTTATTGTGTGACAATTTCGGTGATAATGGTTTGTGGCAATAACTGAGTGGTGTACAGTTGAATCACAGATTTACTGCAAGCAAGTACTTAATGCAGCACATTGGTGTGAGTTGAAATGAAAAAGCCACACATGTCCAGCACATTATACCTTGGAAATGAAGAAATATGTTGCCAGCAACACATGGTCCTCGCGACAACTCAACAAAACTGAACTGAAGAAATTGCAACAGTGCTCTGTTATGCAAAGCTCTGTCGACGTCAACTAGTCTGTGCTTGCAGTGCATGTATTGTTTAACTAAAAATAGGTAGAATGAATGAAAAGTTGGGTTTGTGTGCCGCTTTTGTGGAGCTTTCAGTCCTGGATTTTTCTGTTCCTTGAAACCAGTCTGAAGTTGTTGTCTCAAGCTGGGTGTTTTGTTGAGTAGCAAATGATAACTGAGGTGCTAAGGAAATATCTCACTCTGGCTGTGTCTGTCAGTAAAAGCTTTAAACCTCTTGCTCTGGATAATTTACAACAGTTTGTAATCTTTTCACATGTTTTGTTTGTGCAGAAATTCTTGAACAAAGTTGAAGAAGTTTTCCTCTGCATTTGCTGCCAAGAAGTGGTCTATCAGCCCATCACCACAGAGTGCCAACACAATGTCTGCAGGGTAAGAAACTTTTTTTGTCTTTACTTTGGGGGTTCAGAGTGACTATAGAAACTACAGATGGCTGATGGATTTACAGCTCAACAATGCACGACCATTTCAGTACATTGCACTAAAATAGATGCGCTCTCAGCCTGTAGATAGCAGGGAAAGCAATTGAAAGTCTGTTTTTGTTTTTTTAATATGACTTCATTGTTTGCAGTTTTTCAATCTTACCTCTTCAGCTGTAGAAGGTGCTTTCAATGAATGATATGACCTTAAAGATGCCTTTTCATTTTATTGTGTCAGGAATGCCTTCAGCGGTCCTTCAAAGCAGAGGTGTACACCTGCCCAGCCTGTAGGCACGACCTGGGCAAAAACTACTCCATGGCTGTCAACAAATCCCTGCAAGACATTCTAAATCAGTTTTTCCCAGGGTACAGCAATGGGCGATGATCATTTGTTCTGCCTACTCAGCCCTCGAGGAAATGCGACATAAACTGTAAGGGGAATTTTCAGTAAAGGCAATAAAGAATCAGTTTCTCTTAATATATTTTTGTGATTGTAAAACTGCAATTTTTGTGGACTTCAGTGCTACCATTTTTCACCTTTTATCTGCGTGATGTGTAGTTAACGATAAATTGAAAGTTCTTTGTAACTGTACCATGACTCCGTTAATACCTTCAACAGTGATTTTACGCCCAGTTTTTTGTTCCATTAACTAATGCTAATGTTATCCATAATGTAAAATGTTTGTTACTTTTAACTAAATCCCTCCATGTTTAGCACTCCTAAAGAGAACATTAAGTCCGAAGTGGTTTAGCCGTTTTTAGCCCAATTTGGTTGGAGATTCTTTTGTAAATGATTATTAGAATCTAGATTTGGCTGGTCTGCTGTCAGTTTGGCTGCGGTCAGTCGTCATGTTGGTGCAGTTTTATTTTATCTGATCATGCAGCCGGTGTTCTATATTCACACCTGACCTGGAGATCCCTGTTATATCTCCTGCAGCTTGTTGTTTGTCTCACTGTTTACACAATGCAGCTCAAGGTTTTTGTTTGTTTTTTTTAAGGTCAGTTGACAAACAAACTATCAAGTCTTGCCAGGCTTCAAAATATGACACTTTTGTCCCGGCATGATCAGGCGATTGAAATTGCACTAACATTATTTGACCAAAGGGGCGTTCTGAAACTAAAGCCACTCTATAAAATGTAGTTGAGCTCTAAGAGGCAAACACAAAGTAATCCAGTTAAAGTTTTCTTCTCTTCAGCAATCTGAGAGGAAGTGTCTTGTCAGGGAGTGCTGTCATCAGACGTGGTTGGCTTTCCTAACCTGTGAATTAGTTCACAAATATTTTTACGCGGTAATTTCATATTTGTATTTGAAATTTGTTGATTTAACACTTACTGTGATTTTGAAAGAAGACAATTGAAAGCTCTTCACGATAGATTCTAAAAGTCATGATTATTCTGTGTTATAGATTTGGATTTCCCCTCTTTTGAAAAGGTTCATTTTGATAAAGTCCAAAGAAACAAGTGCTTAACCAAGAGTAGAACCCCCATCTATCTAGATCTTTAGAAATTGTCCCTGACACTGAAACCTAATTGAGTCTAGAAACTTTATTTGTATTTTTTGCTAAAATTAAAATTTGTACTTTTTCATCTTTTTATAATCTATTACTGCCATTTGTGGGGTGAGGGGTGGGGGGCGAGGGGCTGCTCAGTCAGAATTTTGTGTCTCCTGTGGTCACTTGTAAAACCTGACCTCATTTAAAACACACACACACAAAAAAGGATTCTGGCATTAAGTTGAAATGTTTAGGAAATTCCTCACACTGCTCCTGAAATTTGATACTGATTCAGCTAAATTATCTGATTTTTTTTTTTTTTTTTTTTTAATTTTTTTATATATATATCTTACTTTTGCCGTTGCCTTCGTCTTTTATGAATACTCGGTGTTGAATTTCATCAGCAGTGTGTATCAGTGTCCATCCACATGCCAGCATTGGAGTTTCAATGGAGAATGAAAGGTTTGCATAGACTGAGAAATGTATATTTTCATAAATTGTATAATTTTTGGTCCGTTTTAGTTTTGATATGTAGTTTTAGAATTGTTTGCACATGTTCGGTGCAAAGATTTGTCAATACATTTTCAGTGTTACTCAATAAAAAAGTGAGAGGTATTTTGTTGTTTTTGTTTGTTTATTTGGAAGGGTGGACTCTGTCTCAATGAAAAATTGCAAGTAATCTTGATCTTCAACACCTGTCTTGAAGGTTTAAGCCATGACCTTGAACTAAGAAATGAACTGGTTGTGCCTTTTTAGTTATGACAAAAGTCAGAGAGCCTTACAGTGACGGAGATCACCTACGAGGCTTATTTTTAAACTTGATTCTTATCTTAAAAAGTAAAACGTCAGGAAAAAAGAACTAAAGAAGAAACAACATATTAGTGAATAATGTTCAGGTTTTGGATTAACTCCTGGGCACATAAAGGGATCACGAGAATTCTGGTAAAACGTGTTTTCTTGCACTGAGGGTATTTTATTTCTCAACAGGACATAATTGCCTTTAGCGAACCCGGCAGTGTCTACGTGAGAGGCGTGCTCACTGTATAGGTACGAGTACCAAGGGCAAGTTGTCGTGAGCGCCTACTTTCATTGGTTGATATGTGAGTCCGTAACCGAATAAACCAACCATATCGTTGAGCTTGTGACCAAGACTGCTATCACACGGGTGATTCAACCAATCGCAAGACGTAGTTTCTGAAGTAGGTGTAACTCCAAATAGCTTCAGACTGCTTGCTAATGCTAGAAGAAAATCGATCCAGGGAATTTTGACCAAACGAAACCAAATCGGTTGATCAAAACTGAGAGGACAGTGCTTTGCTGCAGGAGGTAATATCTCTGAAACCAGATTATTTTTTTTCCAATTACGAAGACAATGTTCCTGTGTTGTAGTGATGTGTGGTGTCTGTCGTCGCGGTGTTTTGTTTTTTCTAAATGCAGATATGGAAGTAGCTAGCTAGAAGCTAGTGTATGTTAGCTAATAATACACAAACGTTAAGATACGGTGGTGTGTAGTTCTGTTTAAACGGTTGTTTTGCGCATTTGTAAATTCCATTGAAGGTTAATGTTAGTCCTAGGTTGTAGTAATGTTGAAACGCGTCATCTTAGATAAAATGCTATCTGCTGTGCAGAGCCATCGTCGCCTTTAGCAGCACCACCAGCAGCAGCAGCCTGTCAGCTCCTTTTAAATCGAGCAGCGTCGTTTTGCTCACACCAAGCCAGAGAAAGGAATATAGTCAGCCAAATGCGATTTGTAAGTGTTAGCATCTCAGTAGTTGTTACATAGGGCAGCGACCTGCAGTATTGCCACAAGTTGCAGGCCTAGATGGAGTTAAATGGGGCTGTGTAGGCCCCTTTTTGTTATGGTTAGACAGCTGGGGGTCATGTGGCCTTCCATCTCCCGAGCAGGTCAGTCCCGGTTCGAAAGAGGGTCCTTGATTGTGAGATAACGTTTCAAAATTTTGCATGTGTGACTGTTAATTGCTTAGCATTAAGTGCAACTAGCTGTTGTTAAAATCATAATATAGTATCGATTATTCTTTCTCAGTCACTGAGCAGGAAAATGGTATTGTGTTAGAGTGATTTATGAAATGTTAAATTCAGCTAAACATATCCAACTCCGCTGTTTTCATTCAGCTTCTTGAAACCTGACTGTCGTTTTAAGCTCTCAGCATGTTTCATGCACGCCAGGGCGTTTGTGCTTCATGCAAATGACTTGTTGAATTGTGTCCGTTTGCCTCGCCATGTAGTAGGACCTCACAGTACAACTAAGAAACGTCCTGCAGCCCGTGTTGCTTAAAGGTTTTGAAGCTGCCTGCAATGCATATTTAAGGATGTACCGGTGTGTGTGTGTGTGTGTGTGTGTGTGTGTGTGTGTGTGTGTGTGTGTGTGTGTGTGTGTGTGTGTGGTGATGTATGTGTTTAAGCCAAAAATAGAATTTGGCACAGTCTAAACATTGGGTTGCAAAGCCAATGTAGATAGATAATGGGTAAATATTTGCTGACAATGTCAATCTTTAAGCTAAATTCTTTTAATAAATCCACATGCCATTATTATAAGTCAAGTGTAATGAAACACTGAAAGTGGCACATTTTTTGCAGTTGGGGATAGTCATTGAGAAAATGTTGATTGAGGTTTTGGCTGTGTGATTGACAGCGCCACTGTCATTGAAGTTCAACTGGTCTCGTCACTTGTTTGTGTGAAACAATCAAGTCATTGTCACCTTTTTGTTTGGAGATGGGAACACTTAGAAAAGTAATTGAGTGTTTGATGCATTGTAATTCTCTTTTGATGGATTTGGGGTCTTTCAAGAGCACAAAACTATGTGCTTTGCTGAAAATCACAAAATACACAAGTTGATTCTCCCCACTGTCAAAAGTTGTGTCGTGTATCTATTAAGGAAGTTATCATTGTGGATATGCTCCGATTCAGCCAGATCATAATAATAATGATGATGGTAATGGCTGATGATGATAATAATAATATAATGATGATAACATAATATAATAATCATGCTGATTGTTCAGTCAACCCGTTGAGGGTTACAATGCATGTAGAGCTGGATGGTATGTTTGAAATCATTATAATGATTTTAATAAGGATATTTTCCCATTTTGATGTCATTTTATTGCAAATATCTAGAAGCCCATTTCTGCCAATGTGATGGAGAAAAAAATCCTGCAAGTGATTAAATTAAGAAACTTGCTCGACAAAATAATGCTTAGTATCTCAAAGTAATGAGTTGGCGTTTGGCTCGTGCCGATTAGAGATTGGATCATATATATCGACAATTGAAGGAATGAACTGACATTTGTTTTCTCTTACGCTAACATCAGGGCAATTTTTAACGAATTTACGGTCAGAACAACTACTTACCATCAGAACTGAGAAGTTTCTGGTGGAGCGGCATATCTGCTGGCTGAGTCCCATTAATCAGATTGAATTTCTAATACTTAAGTACAAACCAGTTTGTTGTCTCTTTTCCATTGATCCGATAACCACCATGTCCCTTTTCTATACCTGTTCACCAAAACTTTACTTTGTGCTCAATACATATGTCCACAATACAGGTAAAACACAGGATTCATATTTTCCTCTATTCTATTGTATTTTAATACCTTTTTACCTGTATTGCTTTGAGCTGCTGGAACTCCAATTTCCCTGAGGGGTCCCCCCAGAGGGATCAATAAAGTGCAATCTAATCTAATCTAATCTAATCTAATCTAATCTAATCTAATCTAATCTAATCTAATCTAATCTAATCTAATCAGTAAGAATAGTTTCTGTAACAGTTGTAAGATAATGTGAAATGGAATAGGATGCTGTGATATGGCCACACTGAGCACAGATTTATTTTGTTTCTCTCACATTTGAATGAAGTGTGTTTGACAGTGATAAAATGACTGTTTTTGTGAATGGAGTCTGGTGGCTTGGGCGAGAGAGATATAAAAGCTGTTTCTGGTTGAACAAAACAAATTGTACTCTTAAACAAAAAGGTCTATCTCTGTAGGGATTCTTTCTATAATACTGTCAGACATTTATTTTTACAATCTGAGCCTGTCAGTTTTTGGCCAGATTTGACAGTCCTATTAGCTACTGTCATTGAACACTACTTAAGACGTGGATTCACAAATTTTGAAATTTTGAGTGGTTTTGGACAAAATGTGTAGTATCAATAAAGCCTCCAGCCCCTGGAGAGAAAGCTACAGAAGAACCAACTTTGTTTTGAGATAAGTTTTCAGATTGAGTTACTAAGTCATTATTTTGAAAGTTTATCATATTGTCATACAAACTCATTTTGAAATAATAAATCATTATTTTCAGGAAGTCTTTCATTTTGAGATACTAAGTCATTATTTCAAGAAAGCTTGTTATTATAATGACTTAAAAGATCTTTTTTCATCACATTGGAGGAAATGGTCTTCCATACAAGGAATGCAAAAACGGGTAACATTATAAAACTGCTGTTCAAAGCAATGAAATGTTGACTAACAAGATTTTAAACGGAATTCAGGAAACAGAGACAGCAGCAACACATTGCGGATTTTATGAAGTGGATGGGGAAGACAAAGGAAAAACAACCTGTTGATGTTGATGCTGAGCAGAGAACCATTAAGCAAGTGTTAAAACATGTCTGAGTTTAGTTTTTTTTTTTTTTTTTTTAAATACCCTTCAACCTTTTTAAGAAGTCTGGAACTCCATCTGCATTTTTACTGGTCGAAGATATGCAACTAACAGTGAAACTATCAGTTAATTGGTCAATTATTGTAATTATTATTATTACAATGAATAATTTTGTTTGATAAATGTCAGAATGTAAACGCCTGTCTCATGTTCCCAGAGTGACATCTTATTATGGCTTTGTTTGTCAGACCAACAGTCCAAACCCCAAAGTTTACTAGACTGTAAAAAAGAACTGCAATCCTCAGATTGGAGAAGCTGGAGCCAGAGGTGCTTTTGCTAGAGAAAATAACATCAACTACTAAGAGTTACTCATTAATTTTCTGTCAGTCGACTAAAAGAGTAAACTAATTGTTTCAGGTCTAAATTTGAGTTGAAGGTGCATATTTAGTTGCCCTGGAAATGTCTGTGTCTTAGAGGTAGCTCTTTCTAGTTGGCCTTGGAGCTATCAGGATGGAGTTTGTTGTGGTTGATGTCACTGATTGTTCAAACACAAACCTCGGGGCCGCTACAATTTGTACAACCTTCGTTCACACAGTAAGCAAGTAGTAGTTGCCAGTAGTATCAATATTAGGTCTAGGGGTGGAAATGTTGTGCAAAGTTATGTAATAGCCTTCCTGGCTAGTCTAAATAGAGAGATAGTCACCTCACTCATGCCTGAGGTGAGAGATGCAAAAATGTATTTATTTGCTGTTTGTTCACATGCTAATGCAAAAGCAAGTAACTAATACCAATCCTTTGCAACATCCAAGTCGATTCATGCAGCAGTAAACTAGAGCACACCCAGCTTTGGTGCTGGGTGTGGTTAGGTGTGGTCTGTTGGGACTACATCCAGCTGTGCGCATCGTAGTGCCCTCCGAAGCAGATGATGCAACAAACACTAAATGACTTGGTTCCAAAATAAGACTATTAGCTGCTCTTGGAAGCACAGTTGAAAGCTTTGTTTAATCATAAAAGTGCATAAAATATTCCAAGTTGTTGAAAAAATATTCAGAAAGGTTATGTTTTATTTTGTTTCAAAGTACTATTTCATTCCTCACACCTAACTATAGCTATTTCTATTTCTATCTCAATGCCACTTTAGAGGAACTTGGTTTGTTCTTGGTTTTGTTTCTCACAACAGTTTACCTCTTAAATGTTACTGCAAGTGGTTTGTTCATGTAGGATGTATGTGTGTACTGAAAGTCATGATTGTTTTTATTTTCAATTGAACACTGATTAAAATGCCAGAAAAATAACTTGTTTCATCTGCACAAAACTCCAAGACCTGAAGATATTTAGTTTACTACCAGTTTACTGTCACAAAAGGCAAAAAAGCAGCAAATTAGTCGAGAAACTGCAACAAGGGGTGTTTCCCTGAAAAATTACCTAAATGATTAATTGGTTATCAAAGCAGTTACTTTTCATTAATTGACTAATTGTTTCAACTTCATGATAAAGACTATCATGATATGCATGTTATTTCCAAGATTGCAGTGACAAAAGTTATTTTTGTCCAAACGTCAAGCAGAAGCTAGAACAACATACCTGGTTCTGCTGCCACGATCTGTTTTTTGTGTTAGTGCTTCATGTTCATTCATCTGGCCTTCACTTTGTTTGCTTGGTTAGCTTTTAAGAAGCCACCTGGTCATGTTGGAAAATGTTTTATTGTTTGAGTTTAACCCTCTTAAACTGTAAAAAATAGAAATAATCGAAGGATTATCAAATTTTCATGTATCATGTGCCCTGAATGCTTCTGTTTGTAGAAGTTGTAAGTAGTGAAAATGTATAGCATGGGGAACTCCCCCTTTTTTCCGATATTGGTAACACTTGTGGCCACGTGGAAAGATGTGGTGTGTGTATATAGATCCATTTTTGACTTAGAGGTGGAGCAAAGAATGCCCAGAAACTGCTGAGGGTTTAGAGTGTTAAGAGATCGCTCTGCACTCTTTTAAAAACTTAAAGATGTTTAATCCTGTGAACACCTACATGCCGTCCACCTTGCAGCAGTTTACTTTGCAGAAAGGTTGTGGCATGTTGAAAGAAGCTGAAACAGACTGAATATTTGCCCATGCTCTCCCCTCCAGGTTTACCTGCAACCCTTTAAAGACCCAATGGCTACCGACATGCCCATGGACACGGTGCCGGCTCCTCACCCTGCCCCAGCCTCCCCCCCTGACACCGCCCCAGCCTCCCCTCCTCCTCTCAGCTCCAGCGCAGCCCAAGACCAGATTCCCACCCAGGAGCCAGCAATAGCTGAAACCCCCGACACAGCAGTGACCTCAAAGCACAATGCTGGTCCAGAGCTCACCCCGGCTCAGCCAACAGACCCAGACGTGGCCCCAGGCCTTGTTCCAGGTTCTGAGCTGCCCCCAACCTCTCTGCTGCCACCAGTGCCGCCAGTCAGCGCCAAGAACCCCAGCTGCAAGATCATGACCTTCCGGCCCACCATGGAGGAGTTCAAAGACTTCGCTAAATACATTGTCTACATGGAGAGTCAAGGGGCTCACCGTGCTGGCCTGGCCAAAGTGAGGACAGCACACATACACACACAGAGACACATATATTCACTCAGAGTGGAGATAAATGTTCTGCCAGTTTAGAAAGCTGGACTAACTCTAGATAATGAGCAGCGAGACTTGAATGGGCTCTTGATAATATTCTCGTTTAGTGTAAAGTTTTAGCTGCATGTCAGTGTAAAACATAATGTCAGTGCTAACAGTAAGTCTCCATCAGGTGATTCCTCCGGAGGGCTGGAAGCCGAGGAGGTCCTACGACACCATCGAGGACATGGTCATTCCAGCTCCCATCATGCAAGTGGTGACTGGACAGTCGGGTTTGTTCACTCAGTACAATATTCAGAAGAAGTCTATGACCGTGGGCGAGTACCGCAAGCTGGCCAACAGCAAGAAGTAAGTTACCAGTCCAGAGGTCTCATTTATAGACGTGGTTGCTCTTAAATGTTTGTGAATATCATCAACATTGTGTGAAGGTGGGATTGAGACTAATGATGTGAGGCTTCTATGTTGCTTTTGTAAGATTGATGAGCTCTGACACAACCTTTGTAAGAATTTTTAATCAATCCAGTGTAAGCATTAGTTGCTTCTATAGGAGCTGTATGAAGCCTTGTTGCTGTCGGTTTGTTTTGGAGTATCTCTTCTGCCCTCTAGTGGTCATAAAGTGCTTACATGAAGTTTAGTTAAGACAATAGAAAATAATATCATTATTTATTGAGGATTTTGAGGGATGCACATGCAAAGCAACACCAGTAATAATCAGAAGTCATAGTAATGTTGATGTGTTGCATATAGAAACAGTGACAATGTCCTAATTCTGTTTCTTTTTCTGCTTTAAAGAAGCGATTTGTAAAGCACCTGTGGTTAGAATGTATTTATCCTGTGTGGGTCTTTTGGCCTGTTTGTCAACTTACAATTACGAGCATGTAGCTTGTTATACAAACAGGAAGTGCTCATAATGCTAGATGCTTATCAACATAGTGGTTTAGTTAAAGGGCCTTCTACATGCCCACTACTTACAAGATGACTGTTTCTGTGCTGTTTGCAGGTACTGCACACCCCGGCACAAAGACTTTGATGACCTGGAGAGGAAGTACTGGAAGAACCTCACATTTGTGTCACCCATTTATGGTGCAGATGTCAGTGGCTCCATCTATGATGAGGTGAGGTTTGTGTTTGTAAGTCCTTATTGTTTTCATTGTATTGGCTGACTTGCTGTTTGGGTTAGGGTTAGATACAATTTGTGATTAACTAATCCACTGTAGGGATTCATATTTTAGATAAATTAATTTATAGATAATTGTTGATTATAATATTAAACCCTTAATATAGGAAATCCACTTTAAAAGTTGTGTGACTTATGACTTGTTGCCAGCATCAAAAATGGTTTGCACACAGTAAATGGTGTTACTTTAATACCCTGCATAAGGAGCACAGTCAGTACATTTCTGTTGACTACAGCACCATCTAGTGGTCACAGATAGACTTTAAGGTCCACTTTGAGTGGAGTGTGTAGCCTATTCACCACATGCATGACAATAATAAAAAATGCCTCTTTTCTCCATTCAGGACATTCAAGAGTGGAACATTGGCCACCTCAACACATTGCTGGATATGGTGGAGCAGGAGTGTGGCATTGTCATCGAGGGCGTCAACACTCCCTACCTGTACTTTGGCATGTGGAAGACCACCTTTGCTTGGCACACGGAGGACATGGACCTCTACAGCATCAACTACCTGCACTTTGGACAGTCCAAATCCTGGTGAGTCACTGTTGTGTTTGTTTTCTTGAGTCTTTCTGCAAAGCCTCAGTCCTGTCACTTGTAGTTTTATGCTTGGCATTGGTTTAACTCTGGTTGTGTGACTCCATACTGTCTGTCAGAAGTTCATTCAGTGCAGCAGCTCAGGCCCATGCAAGAACACCCGCCTTAGCAGTGCTGCCCTTTCACAATCACAAATTCATTTTCACAATCAAATGTCCTTTTTTTGTTTTACAATTTGATTATTATTTTTTGTGTGTAAACTGTAGCTGCTGATTATATTCAGACCATAGAAGCGATGCTTTAGAAGTCAGCAGTAGAATTCTGCTGCTATTTCGTGCTGCAAAGCATGATTGCCTATTAAAGGTTTCAGAATATCTAAAGCCACTTTGGACTGTGCTCTGATCTGACTTCTCAGGGTTTATTTCTGATCTCTGCTTTGAATCTCTGATTATGAAGTCTTGCACAAGGGACCCTGCAAAAACTTGACCTTGTGTCCAAGTGTTTTATTTATTTTCGGAGTGTTTCTTCCATACGACTAGTAGCACAATTTGGAAGTGATTTCATGCTCCTTGCACCATTACGTCCAGCAACTGCATTTTCTTACCTTTTCAATTCTAGACAGGTCTCTACACTGGAGATTCCCTCTTTGAATTCCCACAAAATAGCTTGAAAAATCAGATGATGAAAACACATTTTTACATTTCTTTCACACCTGTGCTAAAACTGCAAAAGAAGAAGCCCTGGACACGTATCTAAAGTCCATGTGGTACCTAATTGGAACATAACCTGACATGTGGTGGAGATAGAGCAGATATGATGAATCAGACAGTCATAATGAAGACCAGCTCATTATGATTGGTTGGTCCAATTGGTCAGAGCTTTTTTCATGTCATGCAGTTTTTTCATTTGTTCCAGTCTAGAGCTGCAAATAACAATTACTTATTATTCCAGATTAATTGGTGACTTATTTCCTCGATAAATGGATTAACTATTTGGTCCATGAAATGTCAGGAAATTGTCAAAAAAACCTTTTCCTGTTTCTCTGAGTCCAAGGTGTGCTCTGCACAGCGGTGGGTTTGCAAAGGTGGACGATGAAGGAGACCAGCGAATATTTGCATTGGAAAAGTTAGAATCAGAGAATTTGATCATTTTTGCTGAAAATGACTCAAACAGATCAATCATCATAATAGTTGCTGTTCAATTTCTCGACTCATCAACTACAGTAATCGGCTAATCGTTGCAGCTTTGTGACACTGTTGAGCACATTTTTTAATGAGCAGTTTTCTCTTTTGGAAATGGTACTTTGGTTGGAACATGGCTGTAGAGGGACTGGTATGAAGAAACAGACACACACATGCACACACACACGCTGAAGGATCAACTAAGCGTAGTCATCAGGACGGGATCTTTCACTCGAATCTCCGGTCCCTGTGGCGCACGTTCTTCCTTTGTCAGTTTTCCTGCTTTTCATTGGCTCTGTATTGTACACCCGGGGCCCTCAACCCATTTAACTCAGTGAATCAGTCCAATACGCTCATGACAGACCAGAGTGGGAAGTTTCTATTAGGTATTAGACATCACAACTCTATGCCAACTACATCATTCACAGTTCTCAGATTATCTTTAGGCGTGTTTTTCAGGAGCAGCAAGCTTTAAATACGTATACTTTTATTGGGAATCTCTATTTTTTCTGTGCAGCTTTGACGGGGTGCACATAACCTGTATGCAGGTGAGGATATGCAACAGAAATCAGAAATGTCTTTGTCTGTCTTTGTGTACCAGGCTGCAACTGAGTTGGGTCTGGGTTATACAATGGACAGTGTTGTGAATAGGATCACTTTGGGTGGGCAGTGTTAATAGTTTGCACTGTGAAGCAGTCACAACCCAGCAGATGGCAGTAATGCAATGCTTATGGATGCCAACTGCTATAAAACAGAAGAAGGAGGCAGCAACTGTCATTAATCATCGATACACACTTCTTGTCTAAATGCGTTTCCTGTCAACATATTTGACCCACTGAAGTAACCTACAGTGAGAAGGAGCACTGAAGTGTCGCACAAGCTATTGCTAACAAGAAGAGAAGAAGAGAGAAGAGAAGAGACCTGCTTTATTAATCACTCCACACAAATTACATGCACATGCCATGCTTCTGTGAAATTAATTCCTCTGCGTTCGACCCATCCTGGTAGTTCTTCCTCCGCGGCAGACCAGGAGTGGTGGGCTGCCAGCCGAGAGCAGCACCCGGGGGTCAGGTGGTGATCTTCGTGCATGTTTGTAGTGGGTTTTTTTATGGAGGATTCCCCAGGTGAACACGGGGAGAACATGCAAACTCCACACAGAAAGGCCCCTTTCTTTGAGCAGCAGGCACCAAAGGCATGGTGGAAGACATGCCCCCAGTGCCCACAGCGCCATAGGTGGGAAGAGTCGTCTGCTTGATAAATGGCAAAACTAGCTGAGGCAAGCTCTGTGTTATGTTTTTTCCGAACATGTTGTAAGGCTCAACACAGGGCAAACATACATGAATAATGCTAGCATCCAGTTTTATCCTTCCTCTCCTCCTCCACCATTTCCAGCTGCCGTGTTTAAGAATTGTTTGCAAATGTTGTCCTCCAGTTTTCTCTTCAAATCAGTATGATTTCTTCTCAGATCCTCAAGAATCGCAGTTTGTTCAGTACCTCCCTGAACAATGAAATGAAACATGTTGAACAGAAGAAAAACAGTACATCATGACCTGATTTTCACAGATGTGAAGTCTGACGTTTGCTGAAAGCATTTGCAGCAGCTGTTAAATCGGTATTAATAGTGGTTTGAGCAGTTCTTTTCTCACTTTCTATTCTGTGCATCATTATTACATTTCATTCTGTTTCCCTTGCTCATCCCTGGAGGTCTTTTTCAGTCTTGTGATTTTCTATTATTTGTGTGTGCTCTTTCTCGCCTGCTTTACCTGCAGGGTTTCCTTCCATGAAACCGCAGGTGGTGAGCAGAGCCAGCCCAGCCCCAGTTCAGAAAGACAGTGTTACCTGTGTGAGAGAGTGTGTGTGTGTGTGTGTGTGTGTGTGTGTGTGTGTGTGTGTGTGTGTGTGTGTGTGTGTGTGTGTGTGTGTGTGTGTGTGTGTGTGTGTGTGTGTGTGTGTGTGTGTGAGTTTGCTCTCTCACCTGTGTTTCTTTTTGTCACAGCATGCTTCCCGTCTACCTTTCCCCCCTCCTGTCAGGAGTGGTGTACTGTGTGTGTGTGTGTGTGTGTGTGTGTGTGTGTGTGTGTGTGTGTGTGTGTGTGTGTGTGTGTGTGTGTGTGTGTGTGTGTGTGTGTGAGTTTGCTCTCTCACCTGTGTTTCTTTTTGTCACAGCATGCTTCCCGTCTACCTTTCCCCCCTCCTGTCAGGAGTGGTGTACTGTGTGTGTGTGTGTGTGTGTGTGTGTGTGTGTGTGTGTGTGTGTGTGTGTGTGTGTGTGTGTGTGTGTGTGTGTGTGTGTGTGTGTTCGTGCGTGCACATGTGTCCCCTCAGTCTGTGATGTGATCTCATTAAAATCACCTATTTGGCTCTTTTTCACAGTTCTCACTGAGACCAGAAAGGGATCATCACAACCTACTGTCCACGTATATATTTGTGTGTTCTTACATGCGTGTGCGCATAAAGATATGTTCAGTCTGGCGTTCAACGTGCTGAGCCCAGCGGTGACACCATGCTTATGGAGCACAGTACAGGTTAACACATGCGTTCTTCTTTAGCCTGGATGGCCGCAGTCGGCACCGAATCCCCAATCTGGGAAAATGTTGAACTGATGTGCCTGTGAATATTCTCATTCATCCAGGTCATTGTAAGCTTCAGGGCATTCAATCGTTTGCAAATGGACTTTGTCAGTTTGTCTTGGAAGACGTTTCGCCTCTCATCCGTGCAGGCTTCATCAGTTCATGAAGCCTGCTAGATAGATAGGACAGCTCTGGTCTAATGAAATGGTGTTAGGTTCAAGTATTTATCCTCTGAGTGAGGCCAACCCCCCAAAAATCGTTTGCCTCACAATAGTGAGTGATACCATCCTTGGTTTTGGGGGTTGCAGTCTGTGTCTTTGTAAAGCCGATATCTGCCCATGCTGAGTCTGCAGTTTGCCGAGACATTCATGCATATTAACTTTCTTGCTTCTGAGCTTGCTCTCGTCCTCTTTGTACTTCCACTTACTTTGCCCATACCCATCTTCCCAATCATTTGTTAAGACTAATTCACCCATAGATGGATGCACACCATTCATTTCTTTCTCTTTTTTTTTTTTAAGCGTGCCTTTTCTTCTTCTTCTCTTTTCCTCTCCTCCTTTTAATTTTCTTACTTGGTTTTATTCTCTCTCTGTCACCCTTTCTTGGTGCTCACCAAGCCTTCCCTCCTTCATTTTTCTGAAATTGAATCATTTTCACTTTTACACTTGTGTGTGGTAATTACAGGCAGTTAAACAGAGCATGCCCCCTTAAAACACACACGCACGCATGCATACACTCTCTCTCTCCCTCCCCCATCCCCGCTTTCATGGTGCAGCCGTTTGTGAAATTAAGTCCATTCCCCCTGCAACTCTGCTCCCATCAAAGTCAGACCCCACCATAACGACTGCTCCTGCCACACACACACACACACACACACACACACACACACACACACACACACACACACACACACACACACACACACACACACAATAGCGGATCTGTAAAAGACTTCACTGTCACTTTCTCCCTGCCTTCATCCCTCCATCATTCCTTTTCTCTTCTTTTTCATAACCAAAACCCTCTCGATAACCCCTCTACTACAACACACACCAGTGAATCTGCTGTCAGATAAAAGATCAGCCTTTGAGCGTGTGAGGGGAGGAAAGAATGACGAAAGAGAACTGAAAGGGATATTTTGAAGTGCATCCCAGCTGCAACTTCCCGGGAAGGGAGGAGTTTATTATGAATCCATCAGTCCTCAAGCTCCTCTGTAGTCTAAAGGTTTTGAACGTTTCTCATTTGACAGTTTTTTTTGTCCCACAGGAGAGAAGTCGAGAGCTGAAGATCTGCATATAGCATTAGTTGGGTTGAAACTGCGGTTTGGATGTTGGATGTTAACGTTAATGTTCAGACCATAGTTACTGGCAGAAGAAATGTTACCGTCTCCCAGTTGTCATCTGGAGTCTTAGATATCTGGAATTTCTGAGGGCAACAGTTTCTAACTGACCTGGCATCATCAGAGCAATTTCCAAAATCTGGAGCCTCTCAGTTCATTTCCGATTTCCAAACGTCGTTATCAACGGACGCAGGCCAAAATGATTCTGGATGTAATTGGATAAACCTAGTGACATTGTAAAAAAAATCCAGACATTCAGTTTTGATGTGAAAATACTCCAGCTCTTCCCCCCACTAATAAGGTTTTGGGGAGTTTTGTTTGGTCGAGTTTGAGTGTGTTTTACCATGGTAAAATGATTGTTTCTGTAAACCTTGTGGCTTTGGTGGAGTGGAGTAGTAGCTGTTTCTGAACGCATAACACAGCAAAAGTAGGGAATTTAGGCAATTTATCAGGTTTGAGTGGGAGTGACTGCCCTGGAATATTGTATGACCTGTCCTAAATTGGAATAATAGGAGATTTTCTTGTCCCTCCTAGTTTCTTTGTTTTGTGCAAATGCATTATAAATCTGGTATTATTTGGTCACAGTTTTTTTGAATAAATGACATACATGACTGGACTAAATATAGATCTTTTATTTGCTTTTTTTTGGTTTTCATTTCCGAGCTTCTCCTACACTACAGCAGAGGATCACATTGTTCTCTCTGACCTGACAATCATAAAACAAAGCACCTTACGTGTGTGATCAGGCGGACGTGCAATCAGCACTTAGATTGCACTTGAGGTATGAGTAAAGACAGTTGAGACCGGGAATTGGAATTGCGTGTAGTTTTCCTCGTAAGTCACATGTTAAACAAAGGAGACGTGTTCCAGTACACACACACACACACACACACACACACACACACACACACACACACACACACACACACACACACACACACACACGCATGCACGTGTGGCTTCTCATGCTGTTCTGATAGCTTAGTTCTACCTGCCAGCAACGCTGTCCGGCCGTAGGTAATTCATACTAGGTGGAAAAGTTCAAGCCTTCATTTGCTGTGTGTTGTTTTATTTGTGCGAGTCTCTCTTGTGCCGGAGTGACAGACGTGTTGGTGCCATGGCAACTGGGGCCTTGCGAAGGAGGAAGCAGGGGAGATGTGCTGATCGGCTGATTTGTTGAGTTTGATGCTGGGATGGAAGGGATCATCTGAGGGATGTTCTCCGGTGTTAGCTGCTCTGATGTGTGCACATTTACACAGAGGCCTCTGCAATGGGATGCTTCCCAAGGATAAAAACACCTTAAAGGAATACTCTGATGTATTTCTTATTTGCTGTTTGACCAAGTGCTTTATGAGAAGATCAATATTAATTTCATCTTCAAAACGGGTGTAACCCAGACTTGTCTAGACTAGCTAAGCAAAAGCACTATAACGCACGTTACTTTACATCCACCTTGTTTTATCCTCCTGGTATGTTTGAGCCCCAGCATAACATCCGAACTAACATCACAATGATCAGTGCCACATGGTTATAAACGTGACATGTGCTGCTAGTGCACATAGGTGCTCACAACACACAGCAAATGACACAAAACTGCTTTGTGACAATTTCTTAGGTAACATGACAGCCGAAAGGTTCTCTGAGTTTTACCAGGACAGTGATACGGAGGATAGTTAACTGCATATTTAGTCACTAAAACAGGCTAGTTACAACTTTGTAGTCTGTAACCTGAATTTCAATACGTTTGATACGCATGAGGCACTTTGGTCACGAGCCTCTGATGTGGATCCAGGCTGGGCTGTTGAACAAGAGAAGAAGCTGCACCTCTCTGAAGCTCTGAGCTTTGGTCCACAGGTGGCAGTGTGGCACCATGTCTTGGCATGTCTGACAGCAATTGACTTTGTCTTTTACTTCCTTTGCGTTTATCATTGTTGTCTCTCGCTCCCTCTCTGTCTTTGCTCTCTCTCATTCCTTTTCTGCCTCCCCTTAAGTGCTGTTGCTTCTCACCATCTCTACACCTTTGCTCTTTCCTTCTTCATTTTCACCTCTCTTTTTCCCTTTGTCTCAAACATACATGCGGGTGTTGAGGCTTGAGGAAGGAGGGCGAAATGTCGGCTGTTTTTCCACCCATAGTTCATTGCCCAATGTCTCTAGTGGGTTAGGCAGTGTAGTGGAAATAATTGCAGTAATAAAGAACATTGTGATAAGTTCACAAATGAACGAGTGATATTTGAGCTTTGCCAGCTCCCTCCCTCACTGTTTTACAAATAAACTTGCTTTCTAAATGTAGCATCTGACATTTGTTGTAATGGTACATGCTTTACAGTGCCTGCTTCATGATATTGACTTTTTGCTCAGTTAGGTTAGTCCCTTGCTCTGCCTGTGATGACTGAACCAGCACTACAGAGCTGCTTTATTTGCAGAGTAATAAAAGAGAAGCAGAGATATCAAGGTAGGAAAAGCAGTAAAATAAGATAAAACACTTAACTGCTAATTTTCAGATACACCGGCCACCAAACATTGATAAGAGTAGTGATTGGTCTGCATGATGAGTGCATGTGTTAAAGAGAAGGTGCTGAGGAGTACGTCATGGGTAATTTCATTTCTTAAAACAGTGAGTGCTGAGGGCAGTGAAAAAACCCAGCACTCCCAAAACAGTCATTTCTCCTTGTCCTGCCCTTCACTGGTCATTTAATCTTTTCCATCACCCTCCCTTTTCCCCTTCTTCTCCCCTTCAAATTCTAACTTTTTCAAGTACACAGTGCCGTTATGTAGGGCAGAATTAGTGATTGATACTAATTTGTCGGCTGAGTTTATATCCTGTGATGCTGCTTCTAAAATTTGCTTTACATTCGAATGGACCTGTAACAGAAGACTCTTAAGCTGTTTATGAGAAGTGTTTTGTTGACATCTTGAATGGCAAGAAGGCAGCCCAATGGCAATCTGACACTCCCACATTTTCCTTATTGGATCTTTTTGATGGTGCTACAAATGTCAAAATTGCGTCCCGGTAATACAATAACTTTTCATAAGAACAGGACAATCCTTTACTGATTTGCTCACCTTTTTTTCCCTTCTCTCTGCAGGTATGCCATCCCACCAGAGCACGGCAAGAGGCTGGAGAGGCTGGCACAAGGTGAGGCTCTGATAATGCTTTCAATTAGAATCCATTGGTTTTTGCCTATATCACCTTTCCACACTGTGTTTTGACTGTCACAGTAAGTGAAGGAGAAAGTGTTTCACACTGTTCAACACACCCCATGAACTCATACACATGCTACACACTTAGCACACATTCAAAGCACACTGTCTTGTTCCCCCTTTCACAGGAGAATAGAAAATAAAGTAGCACATCTTTGTGCACCATGCCTCATTCCTCTTGAGCACAGCATGTATAACAGCATTAGGAACCCTTTGCCATTCACAATAAACAACCTTTCTGCAGTTTCTTGTCTGGGAAACACAGTGGTCCTCACAACGAACAGTGTGTCACGCACTGTGGGCCACACATTGAAAATTCCTTTGCAAGTACTCAGTGGGTGAGAAACTTTGATATCCCACTTTCTCACCACATACAACAACATAGATTTCTTTGTCACCTGGCTGTGCTTAAATGGAGCTTGAGAAGCAGAAGCAGCTTGAAGCACTTAGTGTGTGCAGTCAGTTGTACCAAAAAGATCAGGAGAGGCTGGTTGAACTGATGCCAGCAGCATCAACTGTGCATTCTGCAGAATGAGTTGGAGGAAACTTTCAAAGCCCGACAATGAAGTCAAATGAGTCCGGACTGCGCGTTGATGTTCATTGTGTCGCAGAGCAAGCGTCGGCTGTCGCTGTTTGCATTGCAGATTTGAAATCAATTCCATTAGAAGCAGTTTAAATGAGCGTCAGACTGCTTCTCTAATTTCCTTCAACATTACATGCTTTGCTGAATGTTAGAACGAGAGTTGGTTCTGACACGAGGGTTTTGTCTCAAGTTCTGCAAATCTTGTGGGACTCAGATAAATAAGGCCTGAAGTGAAATAGCCTTCAACCACTCTGCCCTTTGTGATTCTTCAACCATCTGACCTCTGATACAAGAGTTCTCCTTGCATCTCTCCCTCGTATTTCCACCACTCATGTTCTTCTCCTCCTCTTCCTCCTCCTCCTCCGATCCACTCTGTTGATCAATGAGGATTAGCTTGTGCATTGCATGTAGCTCAGAGTGAGGTATAAGATGTGGGGATGATGATGGACAGATGCCCAATCCCATACTACATTATGTAGACACGCCGTTTGTCCTTGTTGTTGTGAAGAGCTGAGAACAAATCGATAAGCACTTACTATCATTCTTTTGATCCAGAGTGGCTAGAATATGTAACGCCCCAATATGTGATAGACAAGCAATCTCTTATAAAAGCACCCCAGGACCACCCAGGTGATATTAAACACACAATTCACAGTATTATTGATGTTAAAACAGGCTGTTAGGGTGGTCAGATAATTAGCTGTATCACATCTAAGAGTATGGCTTATATAAATGGAAATCACAGGTGTAACAATGGCTCCACTTCAGGTTTGTTTTCCAGGAAGTCATAGCAGACTTACTGGAACTGGTCCACCTGAATTGCATGCAGCCTCTATTCATGTTGTTAGTCACACCTGTTACGCTGAATTCTGATCATCAACAGTGAGGGATCCTCATTTCCTTTCACTGCAGCCCTCCAATCAGTGCTGATTCCCACTCACATGTAAGCTAAATACTTGGTGAAAGACCTCTAAAAATCAGTTCACGCATTAAAAAGAACCACTGATTTGGATAAAATAGATCAATTCCACAACAGGCATTAATAATAGCTGCGCTCTATTTAGCTGTTTCAGTGTTTAGGTGGACTTACTGTTCCATCTAAATGGGATCCAGTCACATTTAGTGTTATTATTTCCAGCCTATTTTATTGGCCACTTAAGTCACAGAAGGCAGAAAGGTCTTTGCTGATGAAGAATCCTTGTTGACTGGTTCAAATATTTCCTATTATTATTTTAAACTTATCGACCGAACAGTTCTCAATGTGGACCTCCAGTAATCATAACAAGTAGTTTGAGTCAGTGAAGCTAACGTTTCCTCTGTAGCTGAAGTGCAAATTTAAGTTTTATTTAATTCATATCATGTTTTCTGTTAAAATAATTCAGATTTTCAAGGAGATTGATGAAAACTAAACCCAGATTTGATAAAGGACTCCAAAGGGTTCTGATTTGCACTGGATTTTAAAATACACACTGTAGACATTTTTTTTATCACTCTCTATCACTATCACTGTTGGCATTGGGCTTTTATTCACAGTCAGATTGCAGCCTCCCTCTCTACTCCTATTTAAGCAGCTGGCAGTGGGAGGAAAGCAGTGCCAACGTTATTTAACAAGCATCCGCTGACCTATCAAAGCCATCGTCAGCACAGGTAGCCAACTGTTTACGAGGTCCTAAAAAGACAGTTATGAGCGCAATAGGAATGCCTAATGGGGCCGGGACGATGGTCTTGTTACGTGAAAACTCCTCTCCAAACATTTGACAGAGCGACAGCCGTTGTTCTTATCGCTCCTCATCTCTGCATTATTTTAGTCATGGCTTCAGACTTATTGGGTGGGGGGACTGGGAGAAGAGGGTGCAGGGTTGGAGGCAGGAACTTAATTTTCAAACTCAAAAGGACAGAATGAAGCCTTTAAGTTAATATTACCCCGCGGAGAGCTCAGAGAGCCAGCTGCATTTTAATGGGGATTAATACCCGGGCTCTGACGGCACATTATTCACCTTTATCAGCTCCAACAAGCAGGCAGGCGATGAGAGAATAGAGGCCCCCTCTCCCCTCTCTTGCTTTGTAGGGTGGAACAGAGGCTGAAACAATGCAGTGAAAATGAAGGATGAAATGGGTGCCGATTATACTGTCAGTCACATTAAAGTTTAACTGGGTGGAGGCTTGGACGGACCCCCCTTTGAGGCACTGGTGGCTACAGACAGTAAAGAGTCAGAGAGTGAGTGATGGAGGAGAAATTCTTGCTTTTGATTATGCTGTCTGAGTCTCCCTGTCTTCAAGAGCAAAAGCGAGCCTTTGTTTTAGAGGGAGAGTTGGGGCTTTGAAAACCCAAAATGTCAGAGGGCTATATTTTGATCTCAAAGCAGTGTGTGTTTTTAAGAAAGCGGGGCAGTTATTTTGCAACACAAAAGGTAACGGCGCAAAGTTTGAGCAGCTTATGCAAGTGTGCCTTTGCCTGCATTTTTGTTGTGTAATTCCAATTCCAGAAAAGATCTGACGTTGTATAAAGCACAATTCAAACAGAGTGGGCTCATTTGCTACATTTTGGACACATGCTCAGCTGAAAACAGTACAAAGACAATATATTTAATGTTTAACCTCATCAGCTTTAATGCACGTTCCAAACACGTTGACAGAACAACTAAAGACTGGGAAAGTTGTGGAATACTCCAGAAACACCTGTTTGGAACATTCCACAGGTAAACAGGTTCATTGGTAACAGGTGACAGTATCGTGATTGGGTATGATGGTGATGGTTAAGACAGTTAGTCGCATGTCTTCCAGGCTTGTTTGTGCTGCTGCTTCTTAAAATTAACAGAGCAATGTTTATACGTACGCGTTTCTGCCATTGCAAAGTAGATCTTCTTCAGGCAAAGGTTTTCTTTTTGGTCGTGCTGAATGGGATAAAGATTTTTGTAAGCAACCACCCCCAGTTTTGTGCTGTAGGCTTTCTTTGTGACGTACAGTAATACAATTCACCAGATACCCCCTGAAATGCCACCTGGAGGCACACAAACAATGCATTTACATGCACCGCGGTAATGTGATTATTCCACACTTTAGGCAGTAAATTAATTCACACCAATGTCAGTGGGAAACCGGATTTCCTTTTCGAGGTTGTGGGATTAACAGTAATATCGTAGACACAGCTACAGCTCTGTTGGAGAAATCAGTATAATTAGCAATGCTTATCTTGCATTCTTTAAATACTCACCTGCCAACTAATCCCCCCTCCAAAACTTAAAAAAAAAAAGAAAAAAACCCTCACGAAGCAGCCTCCCATCATTAAACAGTTTTCTTACAGAATCATTACACATCAAAATACATTTAGAGATATTCCAACACATATATGAAAATAACCACATGTATAGTAAAACAGTATCAAGTCATGCATTGCTACATGATGTGCCGCCACGCCTTGCCTGTCTTGGACTTTGACAGAGTATGATGGAAAGCTTTTTTTCAGGACAGGTGTACCACACACGCTGTGTGTTGTCGTAAAGCCTCAGTGTTTGTATTTCTCATTATTTCTATCACACAATGTGACTTTCTCTGAAGTGTCAGTGAAATAACTTGAATATCCCGCGTTCCCTGCTCCCCCTCCTCCAGGCTTCTTCCCTGGCAGCTCCCAAGGCTGTGATGCCTTTCTTCGCCACAAGATGACGCTGATATCTCCATCCATCCTGAAGAAATACGGCATTCCCTTTGACAGGGTGAGTGGGAACTGGACATTTTATGGGTCACCATGAGACAGTGTTCACACAAAGTCTTAGAGTTTGAAAAATGCTTCATTTGAACTGTTTTCATGGTTTGAAAAATGTGTTGAAAAATGCTTGATGATACAGTTGTCATAATTTGTTTGTCTAAATTAGCAATCATTAAGTAATCATGATCAAAATATACAGTCAAATTTCATATGAACAGCTGGTAAAAAGAATAATGTGGCAATATACATTGATTGCTGTGGATATAAAGAAGTTCTGAATCTTTATTTTTTCGCAAAATAATTTATTCTAACAATTTAGTTGTGGTGATAAAGGCTTAGAGAGTCAGGAAATATTGGGTTTAGGCACCTTGAAAGTGCTTGAACAACATTAGCTTGCAAGTTTTCTGTAGAAAATCATTCATAGTGCACAGGCCACAGGATGATTTTTACATATGACAGATGAGTGCACCCCAGGTGATTCTAATAGCCTCTAACATGCATTTATACGTCCACAATAAGATCTATACACATGCATCCTCAGGTGCCATGGCGCAAACACATTGATATTAGACTAATAGAAGAGCTTAAAATATATAATGTTTGGAAGAGGAATGCAGGTTTTGTATTCCAGTACTTACTGCCTGGCCTCCTCTGACATTTGTGGGTCTTGTGTAAACGGCAGAAGATGTGGGCTTATTTTGAATGACGAATGACGACGCAAGGGAGGTTAGTGACTCAGCTTTGATGCGAACATCCCAACTGCTACAAGCTGTGGTAATGATACACTGAGAGTAATGATCTTCTCTTGTGTCTGTCATAGGAAATTAATTGGCTTTTTGTTCTATTCAGTAGGTAATCTAAATCTTCACCGTGCAAAGATTAATGGAAGATTGAAGAAAAAAAAAAAAAAAAACTAGCGCAGAGCAGACATGCTCTCTTCATTTCCCCCTCAGGATGTCATTATCACAGCGAGCGAACATGTTACTTGTTACACACCTACAGTACCTCTCTCGATTCATGTGTAAAAATAAAACCGTCTTCTTGCGTTCTTGCAAGAGCAAAAAAGGGACGTTTGATATCTGAACCACTGCCTTTAGTTGAGGAAGTTTATCTCCTTCTCTCAGCCCTCTACCCCTGTTTCTCCCCTCATGCCTGTCACCTTGTCTGGCTTGATGTGTCTCTTGATTGCCTGGATCCAGGCTTTTCAAAGACGTCAAGATCCACTGCCAGACATATAGGGCTTAAGTTTTGGGGGCAACACATTAAAAAAGAATGCGCTTAACTTGTCCTCACATTTTTAAACAATCTCAGAATAACACTGAGCTCATGGGAAGATGCTCAGCGCTCGGAGCAGCAGTCGTGTTAGGCTGAATTAATTTTGCTGGCAAGTCTCAAAAGTTAAGAGAAAAGTTGTTGCTGAGGAGTTGAACTCTTAAAACCTCAATGGCAAGTGTTATGGATGTGAGACTCATGAGTAATAATGGCAATATATATTTCGAATTAAGATCAGGTGATATTTTAAGGGTCAGAAAATTGTGAGTATTGCACACAGTCAAAAGAAAGTATTTTAATTACAATTTCTTTGAAGTGATTTGTGTAGAAATCAAATGAATAAATGTAAAAGCTCTGACAAAGTGTTCTGTGTACAAGGTTGTCATATTAAAGAATGCCTTTCCAAAATAAAATGAAATGTCTGATGAAGGATGTCAAGAAATGACCATATTTACAATGTCTGCAGAAAAGCTTAAGAAACAAGTGTTGATCCCCAAACTAATTAAGAAAATGTTTAATAGTGTCCTTGCTCAGAGACCTAATTTATTTTTATTTAACCAGCTAGTTTATGAGATGCATAGTAGGCTTTTTTTCTGCATCTTAAGCTGAATTTAATGGAGATTCAGTTGGAATCAGGTCCACAGAATACAAAAATTTAAAGCTGAATTCAAAAAGCTAACATACATCACATGTTGTATTCCTAAATTTGTCAATTTGTGTTTTTTGCTCTCTGTGAACAGATAACTCAGAATGAAGGGGAGTTTATGATCACTTTTCCTTACGGCTACCATGCTGGCTTCAACCATGGCTTCAACTGCGCAGAGTCCACAAACTTTGCCACCCTGCGCTGGGTGGACTATGGCAAGATGGCTACCCAGGTAAGATGAGACTGTCTTACAATATTCAGTCCTGCAGCAATGAGATGAAGTCCCTGTAACAGCTAAATTCCATGTGGTGAAATCATTTAACAAAATGACATTTAACAGAAACACTGTTGTGTGGCTGGAAACTGTAATCTTTTGGCATCAGTGGCGTGAATCTGTTAAAACCAAGGTATGAAATTCCGAGGTGAAAGAAAGCATATCTTGCATATGGTATGAGACACACATCTAACACTCCACGAAGACGATTGATCCAATGTGTGATTCAGCAGCAACTTCGTAACCTTCCTGCTCTGGCTGTTTGGTTCTCTGAAGGTATGAAGTAATAGATCACACTGAAATATAAAAGCAGCGTCTGGTTCTCTGCTGCACACCATCTGTTACCGACACTAACCGCACACTCGCATCCTTCCGTTGACGCACACTGCGGTGTTGCCTGTGGGCTGCTGAGCGTGAAATTGACGGGGCATGGGTTGGTTGTGGACGGGAGCCCAACTACAATGTCCTCTGGAAGAACCTCCCCCCTTGTCTCTTTTCTATACATTCCACTTCATTTTCCTCTTCAGTTCCCTCTCTCTTCCCTTGCGTGCAGTCTTCACATGTACATGTGTGCGCGTGTCTTTTCTACTTGGCTGCATGTCAGATTTATGAGGTGCCAGTTTGCAGAAGTACATCTCCCTCCCGTCTTCCTCGTTCTCATTTTCGGTCTTCCTCCTTTACCCGTGTGGCTGCTTGTAATTTAGGAACCAGTAGTCCAGGCTCCAGCAGCTTTCCCTCAAACCAGCCCAGTGCTCACGAGAGCGTCTCCACTGCTCTTGTCTCAGTCTGATAAAGAAGAGTGGTCCACTCTGTGCTGCTAATCCGAGTCTACAAACCGACAGCACAGCGGCGCCCTCAGTCAGAGCAATGTGAAAGAGGACAGCTCGGCTGATGAGACAAGCTCTCGTCGCCAGTCCATCTCTTTCCCCCTCCTTTGTCTTTCACGCAGATATTTCCCTTCTTTTGCCGCGGTGTGTGGTTGCATGCTGACCTGCTTAAATGCGTTCCCAACAGCAGTTGTACTGTATGTCCTCAAGCAAATCCCAGAACCCATTCACGCTCAAAGCCCCTTCACTGGAAATGGTAACGAAAACACAACAATTTGTATTTTCAAGTGATTACACACATATGAAAACGTACTTGTGAATATTAAATTAAATTTCTGCCAGTCGAGCCCCTTAAATAGATGTTTTACTAACTGAAAGGAGTTTTGGCATTTTCAAGTCAGCTTGAACTTTTAATGATTGCATAGTGACGTAGTTTGGCTTTCAGTACAGTCTTAAAAATATTGTGCTGCATTTTCAGTGAGAAATTGGGCTGTGAGGTTATATCCACTCCATTTCTATTTTATTTAATTAATATCTTTTATACGTAAACGGTTATAGTTTTGTAAAATGCCTCTTGCTTGGAAGCAATGAAGTCTCTCATTCTCTCGTGGTCTTTAACTTAACTCCCCCCATCTTTCTTTCCTTTGGCTCAAGCAGTCATCTGTTAACTCGTTTGGCTGTCTCCCACCTCCTCTCCCGCCCTCCCCCTGCCGAGCTTTATTCTGTCAGCTCCGAACAGGATGGTGAGCGATGGGACCCGGGATCGAATTTGTCACTGTTTGGGGACTGCCAGCACATGACAGAGAGGAGAAAAGAGTGAACTTGGGCGTGCTTCATGTCTCAGTCTTCTTAAGTACAAGCTCCCCAACTGCTGACCCATCTGTCTGACTTCCTGAGCGAACACACACCTGCAGTCGAAGCAGGCCTACTGTCAGCACTCCTTCCGTGCTGTGTGTGCATGTAATTCGACTTCTATTATTTCAGACATTGCAGTATTAATTAACCTTCACCTCAACTTTTCTGACTATGCATTAGGTGCCTTAGCTTTCTTTTTTGTAATCCAGGGGTTCAACATCTCACTCACATTACTTCAGGCAGGTTGATTCTAATTGACGATTGTATGGGTCATCTTAAAAAGACATAATTACAGCCTCTGTCCACATAACATCACCTTCCCAATAGATGCCAGGGACATCTAGTGCTTAGAAAAAAGTCTGTTCAGCGATTTAACTAGTGCCATTACACTAATGGTTACGTGCTGTACATGCAATTTTTTTGCAAATTTGGTTGAAATCAGCTCAGCAATGAGCCTGCTGCAGCGCCGAAGTTGGCAAAAAGGATCTCGCAGACTATTCCTGAATATTTTTATTTCTGCAGCACCATTATGCTGCTGAATATGAACAGTTTCTGTGTTCTGGGTCTGTAGTATTCTCAATGAAAGCCTCTCTCCATTCGTTAGGTGCTCAGTCACACTTCGCCGCTGTTCCCGCAGGCCTCCACGGTGATTTCTCTGTCTGGGAGTGGAGCAGAAATCATCCTCCCAGTTCCCAGACTTAATCACATCACTTTTTCATCTTGAGAGTGAATCGGAGAGGGCTCAGTCTGTGTTTTTGATGTTTGTTTGCATCTTGTCTTGTTGGACCCAGTCACGCTGTGATTGGACATACTGAATTTTTTTAGACTTTGTGTATATGCGACCTATGTCTATGATAACAAATACACAAAATGCACTCTTTTAGCCGTGTGGTAGGTGCACTGCATTATTAAACAGATAAAAGAGTATGATTGTTCTTGGAGAGCCCAAGCCAAGTAATGTCCACACTCACAAAAACAGCATTATTTGAAGCACAAATCTAGCAGCGGAAAATAATTCCCAGAGTTTGTTCGTTGAGTTTACAAGGTCAGTTTACGAACATGTATGTGCATATATTTACCACCAGTGCATCACAGATCAGACTTAAAGCAATTGAAATGTGTTACTTCTGATGAACCTGCTTTCATTTATTAAAGCAGCACACACACACACACACACACACACACACACACACACACGACATGTCCAGAGCTTTCACCGTGTCCTGATGATGGTGAAAGCTGCTAGTCCAGAAGGGTTTCTAATTCATTTACGTCTTATGTAGTAGCCTGCGGTAGACTGATGATCTGAAGAATGGATGTTATAGCTATGTTGTCATGTAGGACAGTCTTGAGTTGTGAGAAGAGCAGACCAGAGACTTGTGGCCTAACAGTAGGAGTAGTGGAAACAGTTTCGTCTCAGCTGAAATATTGCTGACATTTACCACCAAAAACTTTGTGCAGTTAGCTAGCCAGATACAATACAGTGCTGTTTATACTGTTTGTTAGGCTCACAGTCAGGTCGACAGGTGTGAAAGCCATACACCGCTGAGTACTTGATATTTCTGCATCACTTACTTTTTCTTTTTTTTTTAATCTACCCCTTTCTTTTCAGCATATTAAGCAGCTGTTGTTGAATGGGGGTGTATTTTAGAAGATAAAGAAGGTAAATAAGTGGGAGGGTGAGAAAAATGAGAGCAATTTAGTCATTAGTTAAACTTGGTCAGCATTTTTTCTCCAGCATGCATCTCAGTGAAAAACTTCAGAAATGTTTGTGAAACTGACACAAGAAAGTAAAACTTCAGGCAAGTTTTCGCCTCATATAGACACAGTAGGTTTTAACAGCATGATGATATACAGCCCAGCTGCGTTATATATTCTGCAATTCTCATCTTAACACATTTTGATAGGTTGTTTGCAGTCATGTGACATTAATTTCAGACCGAGGGCCGGAAGTGAAAACTGCAATGGACAAGATGAAGGAAAGTTTTTACTGTGCTAGTGTAGATGACATTATGAGAGAAAGGACTCACAGAAAATCTGAACGTCGGTACCAAAGTCCCCTGGGATGACTGTCTGCGGACCTTATTTTCCTGTGGATTAACCAAACAACAAATGTTCAGCACCGCCGTGCTGAATGTTGACGTCAGTCCTCGTCAGCGACTGTGATCGAAGCAAGCATAAAGAATTTTGTATAATCAAAATTTTCCGGTCACACAGGTCAGGCTAAAACCCTGTTTTGCTATTAGTACTTGGCACATCCGCAGAGTCCAGTGATCCATAGAGAGTCCCCAGGCTCTGGGTTTTCTGTGGCTCCAACAATTTAGCTTCATTAGGAGCCCAAGTATACTTCAGGGCTCATTGACTGCCTGCCTCAGGGTGAGTTTTTGTTTTCCCAGATCTTGTGCATCTCCAAATTTGTTTCCCTCCTCCAATTAAGGTTTTTTATATGATAATTAAGTGTAACTGGCCCCGGCCCTTGAGGATGGCAACAATCTCCATAACCTCTTAATAGTTGGACTGTTGGAACAATATTTATCTTGTTTTCTTTTGTGCGCCGTGTTGCTGTTTTTACAAAAGGTTTCATGATGATAACAGTCAGCTATACCCATACTCACTTGCCCCCACACATCCCCCCTGCTCCCCCATTGCCTCACACTTTACGCTCCACCACCACCACCATATTTTAATGTTTCTGTCTATCAAGTGGTGTCTCGATGAGATGTAGGTTGGATATTGTTTTGCTGGGCAGGGTGAGTTGCTGTGTTTCTAGTAATTGAACATAAGAACATACGGCTTGCAGTACAACTCAGGAAATAATAGCGGCAGAATGTCATACAGCAAGCAAGGCACAGAAGAAAATATTTCCACCCTCCTCCTCTGCTTGTTTCATCTCCCTCCTTTTGCGTCCTTCATTCCCAAACTTCTTTCTGTTGTACTTGCCATTCTCTCTCCGATTGAGTGCTGTGGTTTCATTTTACTGCTCCGTCCCTCTCCCTCCCTTCTCCAGTCAGCAGAATGATTCATGGACTTGCAGTGTCATTACAGTGTGACAGTTTGTGGAATCATCTTGAGGTGTGAGTGTTGATACGATGCAGATATCACTCTCATTTACCCCTGGACTATCTGCACAAGTCTTATTACTTGTCATATTTTACTCACCTTATTTCGCAAAATTTACAGCCTCATGGGACACCAATTATTGCCCACTACCCTGTATACTCATGGCCTGTCTGATGTGTGGGTTATGTTTTTCCAAATGAGCCCAGATAACTCACAGAAATGAAGATTAGAATGACGCATCATCCAAACCTTTTCAGCTCAGTTAGTGTCCCACTTAGGTTGCCCTCATAAGTGTTTTGCTTTAAAAGTGACCAAACGCAGCACTTTAAACCACTTGCATGCTGCTGTTTCCATGGTAAACTGTAGCAAAACATGTAAAGACTGCAATCATCTCCATGTTTTATGAACTAATGGTCTTTTGGTTTTCCTCATTTGAAATCAGAAGCATTCAAAAATCACTCTCATGAATAAAATAGTAAATTAACCAGTAATACACTGACTGCACAGGCATAGCCTTGTTAGTGTCTCTCTCTGCAAACTGCGGATCTGTTTAGTAACATTATGCCAGGCGTACAAGTAATGTTATATACACACATGAATTAATAATATACTCATAAGGTCTTACAAGTTCTTAAAATGAACACATATAATTGAAGTTTAAGAACAGTCTCTCTGCTAAGTGTCATTTCTGCTGCTGCTCTCCCCTGCTGTTCTTTATCATCCTCTTCCATGCTGCTTTTTGGGCTTCTTCATCAGTTTGCCACAGACTGTTACCTCCTCTTTTGATCACTCACTGCAGAGTTTGCCGTCCAAAATCTGTGAAGTGTAACTAAACGTGTCATCTGTAGCACCAGCTCCATATGTAGACAAACAGCAGTGTTCTGCCACTGTGGAGGATTAGCCTTGTTTGTTTACTGTGGAACCTAGAGTTTGCGTCATGTCCTATCTGCAGCTGTTCTCTAACATACAGTCATGTCTTCCTTCTCTGCGTGTTTTTCTCTAGTGTACCTGTCGTAAGGACATGGTGAAGATCTCCATGGATGTGTTTGTGCGCTGCCTGCAGCCAGATCGCTACGAGCTGTGGAAGCAGGGCAAGGACAGCGCGGTGTTGGACCATCTTAAGGCCACTGAGCTGAACAGCCCTGAACTAGAGCGCTGGAGGGAGCATCGTGTAACCCAAAGAGCAAACCTCCTGCGAAGGTGAGAGGTCAAACTCAGCAAGCATTATTATGCGTCTTGGGTGACCCAGTCACAAGTGGAATGTTCTATGTGTGCGAGTTCACGCCAGTCACCGCCTGTGATTGGATCTCATTTCCCAGCGCTATATGCTAATAAACATGTACAGCTCATTTGCAAACACCACATGCGCTGTTGTTTTTAATTGGCAGCTCAACATTAGAAACCAACATGGTGGGACAAACAAACACAACAGAAAGAAACTGCTGAAAAAGCTGAGTTTACTAGACGACCCAAATAATCAAGAATTTGTCATAGACAGCGTCTCACAAAGTTTCTATTGACTTAACAACTCACAAAATTGCACAGTTTTCTAAGGAATTCTGGAGACTTTGTCCACAGGTGAAAAAGAAGTGGCCTGTATTGTTTACTGTTAACTGAATTTGTAAAATTTAACATGTTAACTGTCAGTAAAATGTTGTGTTCTGTGTATAAAGTAGGTAAGACTGACACAGATCACAGCCAGCAGACCGGTACAGTGATGCCACAATAAACTGATATGATGTTTTTACACAGATAAAAAGAACTTAATGTATTGCATTTAATGCCGAATTTACAAGAAGGCATGAATCACTAAGACTTTGTCATTGGCGTATCGCAAAGTTCATTACGTTCTTCCTCACTCAACAACTATCACAATTGCTTGATTGTTTTTTATTAAAGGAGTCTGGGGATAATCCTTTTTCTATTTCATTGGTGAAATCAGTTGAAACAGATCAGTGTGTTCACAAACATCTGCTGCTTATCTTGGCTGCTGAGAGAGCCCAAACATTACAGCGAACCAAATGGAAATCAGACAGCATGTTTCGTGTGTACTGACACAGAGGACATCAGTTGAGCAGGCGGTCCTTCAATGTGTCCCAGGTGTGTATTGGGCCCAGACCACCTCCAAATGTGGTCTGAAAGGATCGTATCACATTGCGTCCTGGGTGCGTTCACACCTGTGCTCAGAGCTGTTCACTCGTGATCGGATCACCCAAGACACATATTAATGCCATGTAAATAGAGCCAGAGACCCCTCCCCCGTGTGACTGTTTCAAACTATCCAATTTGCATATCAACTGCATGACAACTGTTGCCAGGTGAAGACTGCAAGCATGTAAGGACAGGGGAGAAGAGGGCGAGCAAGGAGGAGAAGCACAGATGGTAGAAGAGAGCGTTATGAGAAACAGCTCTCTGGAGGGACTGGAGACCAGGTGTCCTGTTGCCTGTGTTCTCGGAGCTGTACTGTGAAGCAGGTTCAACAGAGCCGGCCTTTCTTTGCGTGAGCTGGCTCGACACCTCAAACCCCAATCAGAAAAAAGCAGCACTGTTACTACAAATAAGGCAAGAAAGGAACGCTGACCACTCAGTGTGCTTGTTATACCTCCTCTTTATCTCTAATGTGACAACTGCACATTGTAGACCGCTTAATTAAAGTTAATACATTTAAACATTATACTCAGGAATTGCATTTAGGTCTGACATTGTCCCCTAAAGAAAGATAGGTGGAAATCATGTGGCCAAATCAAAGTGAAATATCACCTGAGTGATGATATCTCAGTGAGATATCGAGTGTAAGCTGCTGCAGAGTAACAGCTTCTCTTCAGTGTCTTGTGTGTCTTCCCCAGACATACGCGGAAGCTCTTGTTTGCAAGCAGTAAATAATCCTGGATATGTTTTTTATACCTATTATATGAATTTATTTACTGTTTCTTTTTGGCCATCCTCAGGGCCATGCAGAAGATGAAGCAGGTCCGTCGTTTAAAGCTCGGGGAAGTGAAGGTGCTGGCGGAGGAAGGCATTGAGCTGAATGCTGCTGAATACCAGCGTCAGGTGGAGGAGCGCGAGGCCCAGCGGAAGCAGGAGAGGGAGGAGCGTCTGGCCAGAGAGGCCATGATGACCCTAGAGGCCATGGAGCGTGAGGAGCAGGAGGCCGCCAAGGCCGCTGCCAAAGCAGCAGAGACTGCAGCTGTAAAGGGTGAGTGTGATATGAGCTGTAACGGATTGCAGTCTGTTTTTTGTGTGTGTTGTAATGGGAGTTGTTTAAAATGCTCATGTGCTTATAAGCTGCAAGAAAATATGCACCCATACCATGAAACCAGAGTCTAACTTCCTCATTCTGAGTGTGTCTGTGAAAATACATTTGGATACATTTGCATGCAGTATTAGCATAATTCTGCATCAGCCTGTTTGAGCTCTCTTAACCCATGAAGTTGCTAAAGCAGGAGAGGGTAAGAGCAGGGATGAGTACGACTCACCCTCCCCGACTTCTGTCAAAAACTGAATGAACTATATGCGAAGAATATAAACTTGTTTTTAAACCTGTTTGTTGCTGGTTTTCCTAATTAGCTTCCACTAAAACAGAGACCACAGTGACCAGGTGTCAATTGAATATCATACTTGAAGATGAGAGATTAAGATGGATGGAAAAATCCTGCCCAGGGCGGGCCTGTAAGTAACATGTTAGAGGTTATGAAACAGCATAACAGCTGTAAATAATCAACAATCAGTGATTAAGGTGCACACTGGATCCAGTGATGGGTGCCAAGTCAATGGATTCTATTCATTTTCAATGGAGCGTAGGAGATTCAGCCGTGGGGTGCATCATGGACACGGCACAGCGAGTTAACGAACCAACTGCTGTATCAGAATTTGCATAATCTTGACTCGTCTGCGACTTCATAGAAATGAGTGCGTTCAGGGTGACACATCTGTCAAACAAGGCAGTGCTGATAAAATCTGAATCAAGATTCTGTCACTGCCTGTGTCTCACCACAAATGTTTTCAGAAACGTTTAGTGTTGTGTTTAGCTGTAATCACATGAGAAGGTTTGTGAACGCCATGTGGAAAACAGACAAGTCAAAAGTCCAGATTGTCTTGAACTCTCTGCAGCTGAAATATGGAAAACTCATATCTGCTAAATTTAGAAAACATTCCAAATCCAAAAACTCATCATGGCTGTGTTTTTGATGAGCCATCACTACTCCTCTCTTCTCATTGCCAGCTCCAGAACCTGAGGCCAAACCACAGAACTTGGCAGAGGACATTGAGAAAAAGAAGCACAAAAAGCCAAAGAAGATGTCAAATACCAACAATGCCATCACTGGGTTTGAGGAAGCGTTTGAGCAGTTTGCTACAGCCAGCATAAAGAATTCAAAGAAAGCTATAGTCAGTCACGCAGAGGTGGGGAACCTGCTTAGCCCAAGACAGAGCAGCATCCCCGCAGACAGCAAGCTGGACGTGAGTCCCACCCAGGTAAGACTTTTCAGCTCAAAGTCCATTCGATTTGTCCTTCTTGTTATTTTTGTCCAACAGGGCAGCACAGTTGTATTGTTCTCAAGCCACAGTTGCTGGTGTTTTACTGCACAAAAATGCAGCTGTTTGATCTGAAAATGAAGTCAAACCTCTAAATTTTAATCGCTTTGTCCGCCACATTTGCAAGTAAAGCAGTTTAATTTAGGACGGCAGAAAGATGCTGATATCAGTTTAATACACAAATCAAATCCACAAAGAGAAAATGAATTTTTCATAGACAATTAATTTAATATTGCTTATCCACTGAACTTCTGTATTAGAAAACGTGTTAAAACTTACAGCTGTACCAGTAATATATTTATATTAAGCGCTTGCCCACAGCAAAACAACAATTTACAAAATGAATGTCAACTTTTTGAGTACATTGAAAAGATTTGATTTATTTGCTGTTGCATTTCTGAAGGTCAAAACCATTGAACTTAAAAAAGCAATCTTGTGTTTCATCAGGCATGTTACTCCAAGATGAAGATGCCAACAGAGGTAAAAAAGAGTCGCCGTCACCCGCTCAGCAAGCCACCCATGCGTTCCCCCTTATCCATCTTAAAGCAAGATCCGACCAGTGACAAAGGTGTGAATCTGTGTTCGTACATCTCTTTAACCTTGAGTGTATTTTATTCTAAGTATTTGTTTTGTTATAAAATCAGGACCATTTGCGCAGACAGGTTACTGTTAAAGTGGAGTCCGTTTTTTTTTTTAACAAGCAAGGGTTATGGTTACTAATATGGTTACATTTATTCACCCACATTATTCATTCCACTCATTGTCCTCTTCATCACGCTGCTTAAAATGAACAACACACCAGTTTTTGTTTTGATTATCGATCTTGAGACAGAAAAACAAATGGGACTAAAACTCCCTGTGGGGATAATGAAATCAAGGCTTCAAGGCCTCTCGTCACTCTCCACCCTTCCGTCTTTTTCTTTTTATTTTCTGACTGACATGTATTGATCCGGGGATCATGACTTCCAATTACCTGCTTTCAAAGTCACTTTAAGTCGGCAGCAGGGGACCTGACTCGGGGCCTGTCCTTCAGAAGGGTGGATGTGGGACAAGGAGAAAGAGAGAGAGTTAAATGGCGAGCTTGTGAAGAGTTCCTCCTGCCTTCTGTCCAGGTTTAACAAACAGTCTGCATCAGTAGCTTCAGGGGCTTCACTGCGAAATTGATTCCAGACCCACTACAGCAAGTTGTTGATGGCCTGTGCTGTTTGTGCTCATCAGCCAATTATATCAGAAGTGGTGCTGTTATTGTCTGGAACACAATGTGCTATTTTTGTCTGCCTCCCTTATTAAAACCCTGCTGCTTTTCCAAAAAATGCCTCACGTGCATTTTCAGAGAGAAATAAAATCCTAACCAGTAATGAATCCTCCAACATCTCTTCACTGTGCTTCATTTACTTAAGATTGTGGATGTCTTCTTTTGCAGCAGAACATCTTTCATGCATTTTATTTTTTACCTGCAGAGCTCTCCTCCCCCATGCCGCTGGACAGTGACATGAAGAAGCAGGAGCACCTGTGGCAGAATCAGTCGCCCAACTTCCTGGCAGAGAAGGCCTTCAATGCTGCAGTGGCAGCACTCAAACCGCACTGTGCTATCTGTTCACTCTTCTGTCCTTACACAAAGGTACAGTCACCCAGTGCACCAGAAGCACATACTGTCTGTGTCAGTGACGCATAGGGATGGGAATCGAGAACCGGTTCTTTTTGAGAACCGGCTCCCAGTAGCTCAATTCCTTGGAATCATTTGCCTGCCTGGTTAACGATTCTGCTTGTCGATTCCGCCTGTCTTGCACATGCGCGATAACGTCACGCACACTGCATTGTTTTGGTTTAGAACATAGCCGATATGGCATCGAGGCAGAAACGCTCCAAAGTATGGCTATATTTCACGCGAAAAGATGACACCAGGGCCACTTGCAACACCTGCAAAGTTTCCATTTCTTCAAAGGGGGGGAAATACCTCCAACATGCTAAAACATTTGTCCACACAGCATGCAATTAATTTGCAGGAATGTCACGTTTTTGATACGATACTCAGCGACGCTTGTGTATCTAGCGGCAGAGCAAACACCAGGGCGTCATCTGTTATTAGTGCCGAAGGTAATGTTGAACTCTTACAAGCCGTGTCTGTTGTGTTGAGGTTAGCGCCATTTCACTGTGTAAACTGCTTTCGCCATATGAATCATCTCCATGTCCTCCATCAAATTTAGATGACGATGACTGTCAGAGTCAGACTGGCTCAGAGGCTGCAGCGGGCACTGGCAGGTCTCGCGCACCTCTATCCACTCCTTTCACTGAGGCAGGGAAGAGTAAAATGGAATTTCACAGAGTAGTCACTAGATTTGTGGTGAAAGGTTTGCATCCTTTTGCCACTGTAGATGCCCCTGAATTTCGGTTGGTTAATTCGTTCGTTTTATCTGGCATATCTGTTCAAATGAAAATCAGAAATTTGAGTTCTGTCAGAGTTGCATGTTGTTATTTTAACCAGTGTAGTTCTGCTTCATTCATTCCTACTCTGAGAAATAGCTCACCTACTTTTTAGGTTTGTTCTGACGTTATGTATGTATATGTCATATTTTCTGTGCAGAGATGAAAATATAAAAGACAGTTAACGCAAACAAACCCATTTGTACTCTTTTATTTCCTCACCCAATGAGAATCGATAAGAGAATCGAGAAGGAATTGGATTGATAAGCAAAATCGATAATGGAATCGGAATCGTTAAATTCTTATCAATTCCCATCCGCAGTAATGGGCAGTGATAGTAGTAGCAGTTCCAAAATCAGTCCTGACTGGTGTAAAGGCTGACCAGTAATCAACATCGATACAATCCACTAACTGTATCATCATTTTTCCTTTCCAGCCACACAAAGGCAGCTTCATTTCAAACGACTCCCATTGCAGCTCCATTCCCCGCCATGGCAGTCTGACTCGTCCGCTGGTCCCAGAGATGTGCTTCAGTGTCGGTGCATGCAACACTGAGCCTCCACCCACCAACTATCACATCGGAGAGGATGGCACCAGTGTTCTGCTCCGCTGTTCGTCTTGCCACATGCAGGTTCATGCCAGTAAGTATGAAGCAGCAGCAAAGAGTGCTGGCTGTGACACGTAGTCTAGTGTCACGTAGTGTGTCGTGGAGCAGTGACTCCTCGGAAGAGCTGCACTAATTTAAAAGGTGGGATTTTTGCTGCATAGTGTGCTCAGATTCACAATGTATGCTGTTAATGAAAAGTCAACACTGCAGAAGCGGGAAGCTTTCTAGCATAGAGAACTTAATTACAACTTTAACACTGAAGCAGCTCCAGGATTTGTGAGTGCAGTCATTGAGAGCAGCCTCAGGTTTACTCAGGTTTTAAAGGATGTTAGAAGTTGGTCTAAATCTACATTTTGACATTTTTTTGCCATGTATTTATGTTATTTATGTAATCCAGTTTAAAAAAAGAACTAAGGGGATGGCTGCCGCTGCAAGCATACAATAAAAATTCAGACCAAAGACAATGTAGTTAGCATTATAAGACCCGTGTACATAGGCAAGCCGCGCTTCCTATTTGAGTAAGACTAAGTGTCCAGAATAAAACTCTTTATTTTGTGGATTTAAAAAAATGTAAAGTTTTCCCACTGTTTATTATAGATAAGTTCGGTTTGATTGTGTAGAGCTGGGAGACGAGCAGCTGTGGGCACACTGCAGAGTTTGATTTCTAACACAGAATCGTGGTCTCAGCCAGCTACAAACCCTCTACATGGACTCACAAGCTTTACAGACAGACTCTGCTGGGCATTTCGCCATTCTTCTCTATTCACAACTTTTTCTTTTTATTCTTTTTTTTTCTCTGGACCCCTGAGAATAGAGTTGGGAAAATAGGAGGCACAGAAGATGAGACTTCACTACAGCAGTGCAGCAACCTGTCTGCTCAATTCCCCTGTTTCCACTCTCAGTGAGGCTCCATAGTTTAGCTCTCCTTGACTCAGGTTAAACTAGCTAAGTGGCTGCTCAAGCAGCGCAATGGCCTCTCTGAAGGCATCACATCGTAAGCTTCTGCAGCTCTTTTTTACCCTGATTTCTGCACATAATCATTTTTCACAAAGAAAGTCCACTTTTAGGAGCATATCCCTGCTGTCAAAGCAAAGCATGAAAGGAAGGGCATCTTGTTAGCTTGTATATGAGCCATGGGATCTCTGTGCTTGTCTCTACCTCTCATTGACAAACATAAACACTAGTCATGGTGCAGATAAACATAATAAATGCTCATTAAGTGGCATTTGTTAAAAAAAAGTTTTACAGTGATACCTATATATCTGCTCATAATGTCCATGTGTGGATATTTTGCTGTCAGATGGCACATACAACCAGATAATTGCAGCATGGACATGTGCACATATGCCCAATCAGGAACACACACACACACACACACACACACACACACACACACACACACACACACACACACACACACACACACACACACACACACACACACACACACACACATTTGTCAACCCTCCTGGGTTCTTATTATCCCTAAAGCTGGAGTGCACCTTCAAAAAGGCCAGTTCATTAGTCATCCAGGGATGAGCTGGGCTCAGCTGGGGAAGCAGTGCTGCTATTGATAAGAGGACATGAAGCAGAAAGAGCTCTTGTCAAAAACAGCAGCTCTATGCTCCATTCCTCTGCTCCTCATTGTTTTGGATTGAACATTCAACTAAAAATCATCCCGACCTGTCTAGGTGTTACATAAACGTGGAAGCCTTTTGGTTCAGAAGCTCAAATTGGAGATGGTGACAAGAGGATTGGACAAGTTCTGTAGAAAGTGCGAGCAAACCGCTTGGTTTTTTTCAAGTCCTTTGCAGAAAAGGATATAAAAAAAAATTATAAAAATTCCAAAGTATTTTGATAAATACTGAATTAATAGCAGAGCCTGACTCAGGTTGCCATGGATCCCACCATTAATGCATATTAATACCCAGAGTGTGCTTAAGTGAAAAGGTTACATGAAAGATATGTGAAACCGTTAATATCTACTCTCTTACAGGTTGTTACGGTGTGAAGCCAGACTCTGTCAGTGAATCCTGGATGTGCACCAGGTGTGCTGAAGGAGCGTGGACCGTGGTGAGCAGCAGCATCACCTTACACAAGAAATAAATAAACTTTAACTTTGGGTCCAAACACAAGTCTAGAAAAACAGTTTGATCTGTCCCATTGTGTCTTCTCTGCCCCTCACTGCCTAAACTCAATCCTTCCTTACTTTGTGTTTTTCAGGAGTGTTGTCTCTGTAACTTGAGGGGAGGAGCTCTGAAGACTACCACAGACGATCGGTTAGTGGCTTACAACAGAACCTCTAGGGCATATTAAAATGTCATTCCCCAGTAAACAACAAAACAACACACTATGATGGGAATATCATTAAGATTGTACTGACTTTCCAGCTCCAGAGGATTTCTCCATACAGTTTTCTTCCTAAAAATAAATATGTGGATATATCTCTGCAGATTGCTGTTGGGACAGAGTTTGTAAAGAAAGCACAGAAAAATGTATCTCTCTCTCTCTCTCTCTCTCTCTCTCTCTCTCTCTCTCTGTAACCAGGTGGGTCCATGTTATCTGTGCCATCGCTGTGGCTGAAGCTCACTTCGTCAACGCCATTGAGAGGGAGCCAGTCGACGTCACTGCCATACCAGAATCACGCAAGAATCTGGTAAGTGTAATCATGGTATGGTGTGATGTCAGACCGGCAGTGGTCAACACTTAAACCCAAGAAAGCCCACAAGTCACTGCTCACCGCCGCCGTGTTATTTCATTTGCCCTGTCTTGATTTTATGGAATCCTTTCTTATTCCCTTTCTCATTGTCTCACTCCTGCAGCCTTTTCCCTACATTTAAGCGACTTGGTGTCTTTCCTGCTCGCCGCTTCTGTATCTGTCACTCTCTCCGTTATCCTCTCTCCTTCCCTGGTGGATGGATAGCTTGTGTTTTCTTGCGCGCTGTGGAAGACACGGGGTAAAACATATGTGTTGAGGGGAATGGCTGAATAATCAGCTGTCATTTCTCACAGCGCCAAATGAACTGAATCGATCCCATGGGCAAGAGGCAATTTCCACACTGCTGCCACATCTTTGAACACAACTTACGCCCTCCCTCCCCTCTTCCGCTCCGTCCCTGCTTCCCAGTCTCTGCTACGCTCCATTCACCTGATCCCACTTCACAGGCAACGCAGTGCTTGCTGGTGCGTTATCACAAATCTGCAAATAATGTCACCTCTTTGACTCCCCTTCTCTCTGAATAATCTATCAAAGAGAAGCTGGGTGACATTTGCATCTGAGTGCTGTCAAAGCAGGTTTCCTCCATGTCTTCTTAAAAGGCCATGAGAAGAAGCTCTGCAGTCTAATGATTCGGATGGCTGGGCTGATAAAATGTGAACACGCACCCTTGAAACCAGTTAATATTGTGCCGTGTGCAGCAGTCTCCTCCATCTTTGAATGTTTGGTTTACAGGGACAGAGAGATTTCACACAAGCTTCTTTTGTCTTAGGTGTTTCAGAATTTCTCAGACACAGCAACAATGCGCAAAACCTCAAAACTAGTACCTTTCCCAAAGGTAGCGCTGCACCTCGCACCTTGAGGTACTGCGATCTCTTTTCTTGTGAGAAAACAGCCACAAGCTTGGAAAAGCAAGCTGCTTAAATAAGTCATCATACGGTCCTTAAAACTGTTTTCCACCTATCATTCCAAGTCCATTCTCCTGTTACATGCAGCAGCACACAAACCCAAACAATGATTTCATCAATTATCAACCACTGTTCTAGTTTTGGTTTACTTCCGAGCGTAGATTTAGTGTGCACTGGTGTGCAAAGCTTCTTGTATGCTACCAGGGTCCAGAGCCAAAGTTTAGACATTTTAAAATTTTACAGGTGGAGCCTTAAAATGTATAAAAAGATGAAAATAAATGATGTTTTGGTTGGCTTCTTTAAAAATATCACAGATTTTGAGTTAGAGATTAAATGTACATATAAAAACAGCAGGGTGAAGGAGATTTAAACAAACAAAAGGACATACGACTCATGTTTCTTACTGCTTTTTTTCCAAGCTTCTCTGGTGTCATGTCACTACTTGCCTCTGATTTCAGCTGTAGAAAAATAGACCAGCCTGGAGAGAACTATAAACCATACCAGCCGATGAAATATCACACAGCGCAGCTCTGTTGAGAGCTGTTGTACATTCTTTTTCCTGCACCAGTACAAAAATGAAGTATTGGCAATTTAATAAAGAATTTTTATTTTTTATTGATCGGCCATGCGCCGCGCTACAGCTGTCCGTAGTGTGATTTGTCAAAAAGGAGGAGGATGGAGAAGGAAGGTTGAGAGAGAAAGCATGAGGGATTGGGAAGACATAGTGTGTGTGATGATAGATAATCACAATAAGACAAGTACACAGAAAGATAGCCGTCACATGAGATAGAGAGCTGCTCGCAAAGCTGTAGGGGTAATAGGTCGAGTCTGCCTGTTAGATCGAAGTATGTCGCCACGAGTTAAACATTTAGAATGCCACTTTTCTCTCATCAAATATGTTTCTTGGCAGATAATATCTTAATAGATAATGTTTAGGATTTTTCAGGGAGATAATGTTTCTTAAGCACACCTACATCAGTGTATTTAGAAGATATGACAGGCCAGATTCCCACACATGCTCTCATTCTTTCCTTGTTCCCATCCAAGCCTTTTGTCCGTCTCTCCCTCGTTCTCTTGGTTTTAACTGAATTGAGTGACAGAGAAGGAGAGCGTAAAGACACAGAGGGGTGGACGCGAAGGTTAGAAGGACTCTAAATGAATTGAAAATGAAGAGTGAAGTTTGTGGGTTTGTGGGTCTCTTGGTGAAGAGTAGACGAGGTTCCTGGCCAGAGGCAAAGATTTGGCTGGCTGGTGGTAATTTCACACTCAGGATGTGGGGATGGAATCAAGGGATTTGACAAGCGAAGTGCCCCAAGGGAGGGGAGCAAATTCCTTGTATGGTTGTGAAAGAGCAGAAGTTGAATAAGTGATGCAAGACACCAAAAAGCCAAATTCTGTTTTTCATTCTGTTTTCACCTCCTCAGAATAGCAGGGTGCGGTTTTAGGACGTCAGGTTCTAGAAATAAGATTCAGCAACTGTTAAACGATTTAATGCTCATTTTTGAGGATTATCTGAGGCCATGGTCCCTTTGAATATCGTCAACACCAGTGTTTGCCTAAGCCAGTAGCTTTCTGTGCTGTCCCATTGGGATAAAGTAGATGTTTACTTTCACTGGCTTTGAAAGCCACAACCGGCAGGTGCTTCCAGTCTGAACCATAGTACCATAATGGCATTCCTGTGAGTCTTCAATGTCCATGAAAGAGAATGCATGAAATAGACATAAGCTTTGGACCTCAAGGGGAAAATGACCAACTAAAGTCCTTCTTTTCTGTGTCCATTGTAGAAGTGTATGTTCTGCCACAGCAAGAATGCCAATCAGAACCGCGGCGCCTGCATCCAGTGCTCATACGAGAAATGCGCCACCTCCTTCCACGTCACCTGCGCCCAGATCGCTGGAGTCATCATGATGCCCGCCGACTGGCCCTATGTGGTTTCTGTCACCTGCCACAAACATAAAAGGGTCCCTTCAAAGGTAAGTGCAAATCAAGAGGTTGAGTGTGTGTTCTTTATCGTCCAGTGTTTCAGATGTGATGGGAGGTTTTTCGGATTTCCTGACGGAAGCGATAATTCTGCTGACCAACTTTACTCTGTTTTTCGTATGTTCTGAGATGACTCCATGGAGCATTGAGATTTGTGTCACAGAAGCATAAAAATTGGTCAATGGGGTTAATGAGCAGAAGAGTCACTGGTTTGATTTAACACACCGTGTTTTAACTTGTTGAGAGTAAAGACAGATGACGCGCATCTGGTTGGTAAACCCTTGAGAACACAATTACTCAAGAACCACATGCACATGATTTGAACGTATTTCAGAGCTCCTTCCTGCTCGAATATTAATGCTTTACATCTGAGTTCCTGTGTGAAGACATAGGACTATCTTTATCACTGCTACTTGAACAGACACACACAAACCGTAGTGAGGTCTGATCTCTTTTCATCCCTGTCCTCTAACTCTCTGTGCGGGTTTTCTCCCCCCAGCCTCGGACAACACCCAAAGGCTCACCGGGTCTGACCTTAGGCCAGAAGGTGATTGGTCGCAACATCGATGGCTGGTACTACCACTGTACCATCATCGGCATGGCAACACAGACGTTCTACGAGGTCAACTTCGATGACGGCTCATATTGTGACAACCTGCACCCAGAAAACATATTAGTGAGTATTTTTACAGCTTCGTTAGACACCCACCTGTGTACAGTTTACAGCGATCACTTCAACAAATTTATTTCTCCTCTTTAAAGCCAGGAGGAAATATCCTAGCAACTGCCACATGCTTGGTTGCTGGAGCATTTTTGTCAAATGAAAATATAATAACTAAATGTAACTTCAAATAACCTTTGAAGACAAACTGCCATATGATAACAACTAACACAACTTTAATAACAAGTGATAAAGAATTAAGTTCTGTGATGAAGAAGAGATTGAACTTTAGATGAATCCTCTGCTGCCTACTCAAGCTCCTCGAAGCATTTTGAATTGTCTTCGTCAAACTTCACTGAACATCAGGGACCTGATGAAAATCCTGTCAAAAAAATCTTTATTACTCAGAGTTCTTTATTCTGTGTACAGAGTCTGTCTGTGAGCTGCCTCAGGTCACTCATTGTAATATTCCTTGTGAATTGGGAGAAGCAAAATGACACATACGGATCTCTTAATTGCAGTTTCATTCTTCTCTCCACCTACTCTTTCTATTCCTGTCCATCCTCTTCCTCTTTTGTCTACATCATGTTGCTCTTCCTCGTCCCTCCTCCTCCAGAGTCATGACTGCCTGCGTACTGGTCCCCCTGAGGCGGGGGAGTTGCTTGTGGTTGGCACGGCAGAGGGTCAAGTCCTCAACGCTTCCTTTGTCAGACAGCACACCCAGAAGGTCTACCAGGTGAGGAAAAACACAACTTTTGCACATTGCACATTGCTCATTTGCACTCAAAACTGCTAAAATATCTGTGATGAAAACTCCAAAGTCATCTAGAGGTTAGAGACTCAGGTCTGAGGCTAGAAAGTCACCGCTTTAACTCTGAATCTCTGAACAGACTGACGTTCAGTCCTTTTTCCTACAGAGATTTATCCACTGTTCATACAACTGATACGCAACTCTATGTTATAAGAGAGCGTAGAAAACAGTCGCATTGCTCAGCCACTGCTGCTCAGATGTCTTCAAGCAATGTTTGTAATTCCCAGCTGCGGTGTGTGCAAGTGCATGAACCTTTACACGTCGAAAAAGCACACACAGTTTCAAAGGTGAAAAACCTGAGTGACGGCATCATTTACATATATCATCTGATGCTCTTCTGCCGAGTGACTTGGAAGTGATTGAACCTGTGCACTTTTGGGAACAGGGTGGTCTGTGCAATTGCTTTGCCACCCTCTGGTGTGGCTCATGCGAAAAGCTTGGCTGCTCTTGTAGTTTACGGTGAAGCAGTTTGATACAGTGTAGCATTAAAACATAAAGTGGAGCCATTTAGCATCACTGGTGCATGCTGGGGAATTTATAGGGCAAATATGCAGAGTGCTTAAAAAGTGGAAAATGTAAAATTGAGTAAGATTCTCTGGACTAGAGTGAGGGAGGCTTGATCTTGATCTTGACAGTCACTTACATAGATACAGGCATGTATGACCAGACAAGGTTAAGTGAGGTTATTAATCTTAGATCTTGCCGTGACACTGGTTTTGTAAGTGCTTCCAAGTGTTTCTGACACATGCACACACACAAAACCGAGACAGAGTTTATGGAGACTGCTTCATAACCCTTAATATCAGTTACTGAATGAGCTGTTCAGTCCTGTCTGTAAATCTGTGTCGTATCTCTTTCCCTTCATGTCCCCGTGTAGCCTGCTGGCTGCGGCACTGAGAGTCCAGTTAGAGCCGAGGAGCACGGTTACAATGCATTAAAAACAAGCCTCCAGCTGGTCACCGTGTCAGGGCCGAAACCCTGACCGTTTTTTTTTTTAACATTTGAAACACTTAGCTGATGCTCCCATGCAGTCAGTGAGCAGCTTTGGGGTTCAGTGCCGTGGTCAAGGGCATTTTGACAGGACACATGGTTGCTGATGGAACCATTTATAATGGCTGAGATCCCATCTGTGACTTCTGGGTACAAGTTTGTATTTTTGCACACTAAGCCACCCTGCTACTCTTTCTTCACTACCCACGGATTGTTCTTCTTTTGCTCGGCTAGTGATGTAGTTTCCTGCTGAGTTGAGTGTATTTGCATGTATATGTTTGTTGCTTATATTTGACAAACCAATTGGAAATGTTAGTGTATTCATCCAAAGGTTTATTGTGTCTGCCCAGGTTGAGTTTCAGGACCAGACTCAACTGATGCTAAAACACTCAGAGATCCATCAGCTTGATCAGGAACTGCCCAAGAGGGTCCGAGCCAGACTGGTGAGTACATTACTGAAAGTCTGCTCTCTACTCTGCTCACACACCATACATAGGGTGTTCAGTCTTGTCTTAGACCCTTCAGTTTGGCAGGTGTCTGGGTTGATACAGCAGATCATAGAGCTGGTTGTAGCAGCAGCAACCAAATGATAGCTTGTATTGTTCAATAAGCAGTAAGAAGTTGCAGATAACACTATTTGTTCAAGCGAACAGCCAACGCTTCGCAGCCCACAGAGGATAAAGGCCTGCGTTTGGGCCAAAATGTGTAGGTTGTTAGATGTAATATTATTTGATGTGGAAAGAAAAACTGTCGGTCGACTTCTGAAATGCCAGAGAAGCTGTCCATGAAAATGTGTGTCAGAAGGAGACTGTGTTGACTCTTGAAATCCTAATCAATCTTGAAGACACACAACAGACTTGACAGGTTATATTCTTAAACCGACCACACTGGGTGATTAAATAAAACAGACCATGAGCTGACATGAGTGCGTGCAGTGTAGTACGTCGGGAGTGATGTTTGGACACAGGCTGTGGACACGTGGGCCTTATGAGGAGTTTCTAGCTAAGTCTGCACCTGTCTGTTTTCAGGCCATACCTGTGACACAGGAGGAAGTTCCTTCAGGAGATGAAGCCCAAGCAGCCAAACGCCGCTGCCTGCCCTCAGGTTCAGCCCCACCTACTGAAACCCCTATGGAGACAAGCAATGAGCCCGCCTGCCCCGCAACTACAGCCCCAGTAGCAGCAACAGCAGCAGGACAAGCAACCAGACGCCGCTGTGTGTCCTCAGGTGCAGCCCCGACTGCTGAGACCCCCATGGAGGCACCCGATGAGCCCGCCTGCCCCCTGACTACAGCCCCGGTAGCAGCACCAACAGCAGAACATCACAGTATTAGTACACCGCTGACCTCATGTCTGTCCCAGCCTGACACAAGCCCACAGGATGCCCCCGCTCCAATCAGTGGGATTCAGATGGACGCTGAGACTCCAATGGACACAGGTGTCACCCTCACCGACGCTCCAATGGAGTCAACACCGGCCTCAGACCCTACGCTGACTCCGCAGCCGACCCCTTTTCACTCGACGTTGAACTCGGACCCCCTCCTGTCTAACCCATCCCCTCCTCCACCCCCCCAGCACATGTCTGAAAGCTACATGCCGAGCAGCGGCTACGTTTCCTACATGGAGGCCCTCCTCCATTCACATTTCCCTCAGGACGACGGCCCTGGACCCCTGTATTAATAACCGATTCCACTATATTATTACTTAGCCAGTGGAGGCTGAGCCCATAGGAAGTAAGCTAATGGAGGTGGATTCTACTGAGTGCTGTAATGGACAGAACACATTTCCTCCACCTGCTCTGAGAGCTCAGGGCAGGAGCAGGAAAAGATGGGGACACATGAGCACTCCTTTAATGCATGTTACTTTTCTGTTTTTAATGTATTTGCAGTGGTGCTTTAGCCTGCTCTGAAGCAGCAGCAGCTAAAGAGGTCAAGGTTTTATTTTTAACTTTATTATTATTATTATTATTGTTATTATTATTATTTGTCCTTTTTTAAAGTTTAGGCCTTTTTTGCGTTTTTTGTTTTTTTTTTTCCTGTTTTTGCTCAGCTGCTGTGCTTTTCTCCTCCATCTTATTATGACTACGTCTCTGGGTGGTATCAACTCCATACCTCGTTGCATTAATTCAGTAACAGCACACTCCTGTTTTCTTTGTACTGGAAGCCAATAACTATGACTATGCCTCTCAACACTGAGGCCCTGGTGGACTTCACTATTTTTTTTCCTTTTTTAAAAACAAGTAACCAGCAACAAAATCTATTTTTCAATCCGGCCACTTGTGGCTTTGAAACTGGTGGAACACGTGTCACATTGTCCATCTACAGGATATTTTCTGCAAGGTGTTTTATTGTCCTGTTGCAAGAGGTAAATGGGGGAAATGGGGTAAAAAAGAAATGTATTGTAAGGGGAACTCAGTATTTAAATGTCTTAGTCAAATATTGAAAGAATTATTTGTAATAGAAGAAACCTGTTGAATGCAGACGTTAGTAGATTGCAATGAATCTTTGTGAAGATGTGTCACAGTAGTTAACAGATAAGACCTTTTATGTATTGATGTCATTCAGTCATTTGGTGGCTCCACTTTTCACACCCAAAACTGTCTCAGGGTTCCTACATGTGGAAAATGAATTCCGTTTTAACATCCGAGTCCTCACACAGTTAATGAAGTACAGAACAGCCCGGAAAACTGCCTCAAATATTACTCAGTCATAATTGGCACTTGAGTATCCGTTGCTTATATTATCACATTTGCTCCTTAATATTTGTCCATTATACTGAGTGATATCTTTGTTTACTGTCACATTTCTCCGATGCGCTCATGAATTATGAAGTCAGTTTAAAGGACGGAAGCGTGGAAAGTGACGTTTGAAAAAATAAAGGAAAATATGTAGGAACCCTAAAATCTGGAAATATTTTGTACCATTCTTGGTTGAAATTGTGTGTATAAATCAATATTGTATATTAATAATGTTGTCTGTTTTTTCTATTACTGTATCCTTTGTATGTTCATTTTCAGAAATGAATTCACAGACTTGGCCAATCCAAAATATTAATACCTTTTATTTGTGACAGACTGTCAGAGGCGTTTTACTCAGTTTGTACTGGTAAACACAGCTTTGTTTTCTTTGATATGGCCATTTTGTGCTACAGAGGTGCTACAGAGATATTAAACTGCTGACAAACTGAATTTCCTCACCTTGTACATACTGCGGGCCTTCTGTATTGTGAATGAAATTTGTAAATGTTGCACATACCTTTTCTTTCTGTCATCACAACTGAGATGTTGGAACACATCTGTGTTCCTGTGTCCCAATGATATCCATCAAGAAAATCTTATTTCATAGGGATTAAAGTGGGTTGCTAGTCGCCAGCTCTTCTGTGTTTTGTGTGTTCAGTAACCTGGAGATTCAAAACGTCAAAATTGTGAGACTAACTGTGAAAAGACAATGAAAAAGTCTCTGTGTCATCCAACTCCTTGTTATTATTAGATGTGACATTGAGGGATGGACATGGAGATAACAGCTTCCACTTTATTATTATTATTTATGACCACTATGTACATTGATATTGTGATATCACTCAAGATAATCAATTTTCTGGAAACCCAGTTCTCATATGTATAAACTAACCAGGTGGGGATGTCTGGTTTTGGCTAATCCAGTGAATTAAACTGATAAATAAAGGTGCTGCATCATATTTATTTCACTATCCTGTAACTCCAGTTACACCATGAAACTGATCTGTTCATTGATATGCAACACGACCCACAAAGGCCCAGTGCCTACCTACCTTTGGACAGAGCCAGGTGAGCTGTTTCCTCCTGCTTTCAGTCTCATGGCTGTAGTGTCGTACAACCCCGATTCCAAAAAAGCTGTGGGATGCTGTGTAAAACAAATAAAACAGAATGCAATGATTTGCAAATATTTTTCAACCTGTATTCAATGGAAGACAGATAACAATGAGAGAGGAAAAGGACTCGATCCTCCAACTCATCCTCAGTGGATATGACGTATTAATGAATTTGTATGCAGAATATTAATATGATATTTAAGGGAAAAAAAACTACAGTAGCAGCAGTCAATGCAAAAGCAGTAATGGTCCACGGTGTAAAATTTAAGGGGATCTATTGTTGCAATATGGAATATAAATATATATTTATATAAATATAATTTTAGTATCTTTCATTTGTATATAATCACCTGAAAATAAGAATCATGTTTTTGTTTCCTAAGAATGAGATTTTAATATCTGCATCAGGATCTGGCCTTCTTCCTGAGAGTCTGCCATGTTGCACCTCCATATTTGAACAGCAGCCCAGAACAGATCAATCATAAATGCTCAAATTTGACCTCCATAATAGCCAGTAAAAAAACCCCCCAAAAAACTGGGGGTCCACCACCAGTACTCAGAGGGTGAAGAGATGGCCCTCAGTGCAAACAGCGGGCGACCTGTTGCTGAAGGCATCTGTGGAGGAAGCTCATCTCATCCAACCAACCCTAAAGACTCGAGGGTCTGCTCCTGAAGACTCGAGGGTCTGCTCAAAACACTGATTTTCTTCTTATGGTGCAATTCTCTGTAATTGACTGCTGTTCGTTTTCAGATTTGTAGTTGTCCCTCTGACATCACATTCAAAAGTGACTCTGAATTACACAGTATATTTGAACAATTCAGACATGGCCTGCACACTGTTGGAAAAACAAAATATCTAATTAGATTGATAAAGTCATAATTTAAGAGTCTAATTTTCATCTTCTCAAGAAGCAGACCTCACAGCTCACCTCAATAAGACGCTGTTCAGCATGGCTTAGACTGAAAATAAGCAGACGTAGCGCTGTGTAATTCAACGTCATTATTTTTGTTTCTGTAGCTCTCTGTGAAAAACGTGTGCAACGTGTACTTAAGGAAACAAACTGAAAAATCCAATTTAGAAATGGACCACACAAGACTGCACATGCAAAAGACAAAAATGGAATTTACTGAGTGTTGTTAAAAGAAAAGGATGTAACACAGAGGCAAACACGACCCTGTGCCAACTTTTATGAACTTGTTGAAAGTATGAAATTCATAATGAGTGTACATTTACAAAAAATGCTGCATTTATCAGTTCAAACAGTAAATATATTGCATTTGCACTGTATTCAATTGAACTGAAGCCACCAGGTGTGTCAGCAGACCTGTGTGAACAAGAGGCAGGGCGATCAAGAGGGACAGTAAAAGAAGCCAACAGTAAGCATGTGAGCTCCCCGTGTCCAATATCACACGCTAACTTGCATTGAGGAGTAGAGGATTCAAATATCTCGTTAACAAGGTTTGCTTTCCCAGATTTGCACAAATGTCTTGGATCTTGAGCAGCAAACCTCGCTACAATGTGGGAATCAAGTTGAGAAAAATTAGCTGTTGTGATATTTGCAATTTTGAAGTGGAACTTCCCACAGCCGACTTGGCGGGAAAACAGACAAAACAAGACAAACCCAAAGAGCACAAAGAGAACTTTTTGTTTAAATTTTTAAAGTCTCAGATTAAGTCAAGCAGTTAAATCAGGAATGAGACCCCAAAGTCTACAGAATTTATAGTCAAGTGTTGTTCTGAAGTCCCACCAGTATTCTTCTTTAACCGCACAAACCTTTACCCAACCAACTGTAATACAAACTCAAACACAGCGATTTCAATTTTATGTTCATCCCATTAATAAACAATAACTTACTTGAATCTTTTATATCTAAACACATCCTTCTGGGTTGGAGGCCTGTGGGGATCCAGTGTTTTGCTTCTTAAAGAAAATGGGACCAGATTCAACATTACATTTACTTTATTTTTGAAATGCTTATCCCTAAAGGCCTTGAGGGAAACTGTATATTTTTTTCCTATTTATTCATTTAGTAATGGTAAAATTTAATTACGGGTACCAGGGTTGCCGCGGGTCTGTGGTGTGTAATCAGCTTTTTAAGACCTGATCTTCTGCTCCTCCTCAGACGAAGTGATTGTAAGTGTATTTTCAGTAATTGGCAGTGCAAACAGCAGCACTGCTGTTTATTCCTCACCGCAGTGTCTCATTGGCAGGATTTCTGGATTTGCACATTAAGCACTCGGCAGGGAAGTATGTTTTTGTGCTTCTCTGCTGGGCTCGTCACACAATTTATTTTTAGATGATCTGGATGGTGGTTCCTGCTAATTATACCACCTGACACTCCCTCCAAATAAATGACACTTTTTATATATTTTTGGAAACTGAATACATTTCTCTGTGGAGGAGCAATACTTATATTATCATGTAACTGTGGATGAGATTTAAATGAAGTAAGTTTATCTGTAAAATCAGACACTCTCAGGTATGCAGGGTCCCCACATAACTCTGCAAACATTTTTTTTATTTCAAATCCTGGCAAAGGGTGGAAGTGCTAAAACATGCACCAGTTGATTTTTTGGCCACTTAACGCCAGTGGATATATGCTGCAAACATACATGCCATATCACCTGTGCTAAGTTGATATGGTGAATTTGTTAGTAAATGCTACTTACAACCGAGCAACATTAACATTCATTTGGAGTCCAATATTAACTTTATTTTTGCTCCGTTTGTGGTCTCCACGAACTCGTGATGAAAACATCTAGCTCTTCACAGATAAATGTTCTACTCTGCTCACCAATTAGTTGCTAACTTGCTGTCTATATGCTAACTCCTCAGCACCAAGCAGTAGTTTTTCAAGGCTTTTGTTCTCTGAAATCAGCTGTCTATAAATTGCAATATAAATAAATGTGCACGTCCTACAACGTTCTTACATGCTCATGCATGGGTCGCAAGTACATATAGATTTTGTTTTAAATGTAACTAAATGAGTGAGAGGAAGAAAGGAAGAGCTGACAGTTTGGTATAACTGGGCCTTGTCCATTTCCTGATAGTCTGAGTTTCTACTATGATAAATCCATCATAGAAGAAATAGTTTGAATAATAGAGGTAAATGGTGTCACGACCCCGCCCCTTTAGGTTGTTAGGCTGCCTGCTGTCTCTTTTTCCTTTTCTGCTGCAGGTGCTCAGTAGGCGGGGCCATCATGAATGTTATTGGGAGCACCTGGGCCCGGTGTTCCCACTACTTAAGCCCACGCCTGACTGACTCGGGTGGGAGAAGGGAGAAAGGAGAGAGGAGAGAGGAGGGAGAAGGAGGCTCCACTCCACTCCCCAGAACAGCACTCCCCATGTTTTGCACTGTTGGCTTTAGTTTGTTGCCTTAGTTGGTTTAGTTGAGTTAAATAAATTGTGATCATTTTGCTTTAATGTTTGTCACCCTCTGCTTTATTTGTTGTGGCTTGGAGCCGGTCATGACAATGGGCAGCACAGTGGCGCAGCAGGTCGGGCAGGGTCTTTCTGTGTGAAGTTTGCATGTTCTTCCCGTGCATGCGTGGGTTTTCTCCGGGCACTCTGGCTTCCTCCCACAGACCAGAAACATGCTCATTAGGTTAATTGGTGGCTCTAAATTGTCCTTAGGTATGAGTGTGAGTGTGACTGGTTGTCTGTCTCTATATGTTGCCCTGCAATCGACTGGCGACCGGCTCAGGGTGTACCCCGCCTCTCGCCCGCTGGGATAGGCTCCAGCCCCCTCGCAACCCCGAAAAGGGATAGTCGGCATAGAAAATGGATGGATAGTGGAAAATGTTGGCTCTAGATTGCCAGCCTTCCTCTTTTTTTCTGACCAAATCTTGTTTTACCATTTTATTGTTGAAGCATTTGTAGCTGTTGGAAGAGAAATGGTACATTGTCCTTTTTTTTTTTTTGCCACGGGGTGAAAAATCATACCTGTAAACATTGGGATTTGAAAGTAAGAAAAATTTCCCAGCACCCTACACTGGTCCATCCCACCACTGTCCACATACCCCTTACATTTAGACAGGGGTACACAGTGAATGCTAAAATCAGCACTAGCCACCACTTGCTTTAAAATATCAGAGCAACAAGGATAGTGTTTACTAGTTCCTACATTAAGTGACTACAATTAGGTAGTCAGAATTAGACTCTGGTTGAAAGTGAAAAACTGTGAACATCCCTGTATTATATTAATGAAAACACAAAAGGGCAGATAAATTCAGCACTTAGTTTATTTATGTATTACTTTTAGGATATGTACACATCACTTACACACTATGCTTCACTTGTGATTTTGAGAGAGGCTACTGACAAGAGAGACAGTTGCTTTTTGGCAGGTACTCCGTCACTGCAATGCTCAATCTTCTTCTGAATGACTTCTCATCACCTGTTACAGCGAATGTTCTAAAGAGAGAAACATATTTAGAGAAAAATATTTAAACAGGACAGCGGGAGAGATGGTTAAAATATGGGAGAATCCCAGGGAAAATGGGAGGGTTGACAGGTCCGGTAAAAATACACAACTAACCAACACTATGGGATCATTAGGAGCTCTTTTTAAGTGTTTTCCTCCTTCATGTCCTCAGACTTGAGGGTTCACTTTGACTCTTCAGTGTTAAGAGCTTCTAAATTTGGAAGAAGTCCAGGGAGAAGAGGATAGAAGTGGATCGAGAGAAGGTCACTGAAAGAACACGAAATCTGCGTCTTATAGTCAAATCATTAATGTGGGCATGCGCTCACACACACACACACACACACACACACACACACACACACACACACACACACACACACACACACACACACACACACACACACACACACACACACATGCACACACACTAGCTGTGCATATGCCAAGGCTACATCGCCCTCGCTGGATCACGGTGGCCATTAACATTCTGAAGTGCCCGCTGTGTCTTTGGAGAGGAACTGGGGATGTGCCAGCTTGGCAATTACTTTAACAACTCCAGCGTTTGATTTCTTTATTCAGTTGAACCCAGCCAGAGGTAAAACTAAGGAGAAACACGAGGAAGAGGACTCCAAAGGCAAAAAAAAAAAGTTTCAGCTGAAAGGAACAAGGAACATTCGGTATTTTAATAACATCTGATAATATAACCGGGGGGTATTGCTATAGCATGTGTCCTTGTGCCTGTCGAGACCACACACACACATATGTAAGTTCAAAGTTTGCGACAGCCAGTGAGAGTCCATCTCCTCCAACATGTCCTTGAGGACGACACTGAAACCTCTAACCCGTTGGATGACTATCAGACAGCTGAATGGCTCACATGGAAATGGAAATTAGTGAATGCAGTGGGATCTAATTGCAGATGGAAGTGGCAATTATGTTGACAAGCTGGTTGATATGACAGGCTCCATTATAGCCTTAAGCTTTTATTACATTTCTGCCTAGTAAATCACATCACTGAAGCAGTATTACCATAATGACTTAGTGGAGCTCAGTCTGTCAATACTGTCCCTGGTTTCAAGGGGAGTCAACTGAGGAGTTGGAGGTGCCTGGTCTTTATGAACTTCTCCCCACAGCGATATGCAGCGCTTCTAGATTTATCTCATGTGTCTCTCAGTCTGCTGGAACTCTTCTCTGCCCTTTTCATATCAGGTTCTCTGGGCGATTCATAAATAAACTGCATTACCCAGGGGGCACTGTGTGACGCTCACCCCCTCAGAATGTAACACCATAATGAGTGGCCGGTACACATGTACGCATGTGAATAAGCACTGGACCAAACTGTACGTTTATCATTTACTTTTCACAGTCTGAGCAGGCCATATTGGATACCAGCTCTCGGGTAACACCGGTCGCGAAAAGCAGTCAAAGACAATCAACTGATTTTAATGGTAGATGTCCCTGCTGTTTGTGTCTAGTTAGCTCCATTGCTGCACTGATGTTGACACAGCTGGTTTGTATGTTACTTAATTCATCAAGCAGATGAGTTAGAACAACGAGAGCGTATCATTCATCTACTGGGAACTGCTCAAGCCACTACAAATGTTTTTCACTAGTGAGACAGATGTGGGTGAGGGGATGGCGCCTGATGTGGAATCTTGAAGTGAAGGTTTCACTGATGCAGGGTAATGTTGGCTTTAAGTGTGATTTATAAAGCAGTGGTCCTTGTACACAAGCAAAGGAAGCCGGTTTGTCACTGATAAATGATTTAAGTGCTTTAAAGTAAATGAATAAATTCATGCTCATAATTCATCAGCATCCAGACATTGTTTCTTGGTTGGATTTGCAGAAACATTTCTTCTTGTGGAAGAGATGAAATAAAACCTGCATTAAGTGATTTTTGGCCAGTTGGGTGCAGTGAAAACAAGCCAATTTACACATGCAGTAGATATATGGAAAAAAACTGCTGTTCACTTGGAGTTGTGTTTTTGGTCCTCTGGTGAATTTAATCTTAATGTTAAATATCCTTTTAGCTCTGTTTTGGTCTTCACCGACTCCTGAGGAACATCAATGCTCCGCCATGTTCATGTCGGCATTTGGTGCAAGACACAAATCATGTTTTCAATACTTGGTCTAATTAAAACTGCTTCTTAACCAAAACTTACGACAGAGTAGCTATAGTAACTCTACATTTTGTACTTTCGCCTACATGCTGCCATTTCTATGGTGACGTCACATTGCCGTGTTGCCAGTGGGAACATGTTTGAGACAGAGGATCTGTACACACTGCAGCTCTGACTACTTTGACAATTTTTTTCTTGGAAAGATTACATTTATCTCTCGCCATCTGCTCTGTAAACACATACATATTAGCCCTAAAAATGAACAAAAAACCCACAAAGGTTCATTTCCAAACTACAACTCAAAGAGTTCTGATCAACACAACCAACATAATCCAACAGTAGATGCTCGATGCTGTACATCCTGTGGTTTGAATGTTGCAGGAAACAATCCTTTAAAACCCTCAATCTCTTAAATACAAAAACAAACTTAAACTGTCTTTCCATCACTCCTCTTGTATTACTTACGCCTGATGAAAAAACACTTCTCCATTTCTGGAGCTGAAATAAGTCACATTGCCTGAAAGCTTTATTGTCTTCGGGGGAGTGCATCTGTTTCAAAGTGTGATGTTTTTTAATCACGCCTATACAGATTTATCATTTGTATCTCCTTTGAAGATTGTTTTTATTTGCTAGTGTTTGCACTTGCATCTAATGTTTTATAACCATGTACATGCCACTAAAAGGGCTGTAAATGGAAGACGGTGATGGATTCTAATGGTTAGTTAAGCTTTTTAGAGGAAGTGCGCCGCAAGTTGCTGCTAAGATGAACGAGGCAGTCGCTCAGGGATTCTCAGATAACTGAAAGTAATAAAGAGGCAAGTGACTATACCTCACACATCGCTCCATAAGGATTAATTGCCTGTTTACATGTTGTGTTTTCATCACTGTTTGCAAGAGCAAACAGCACTTTTTCAAGCATGGAAGCTCTCCGTTCTTTTGGAAGGGAACTTTTTGTCCTGAATGTCTTGTTGTGGTGATGCAGCTCTTTTGCTCTGCTGCTGTTTTGTCCCCATTTGTTTTCTTGGGCTCCAGACACGATTAAGTGAAAAGGAGAGAGAGGCTTGTTGGAGAGCGCAAGGGAAAAAAAAAACACAATGTTGGTAAGTGCCGGGCCTTATTAATGAAGTGAATCTTCATCCAGTCACACACAACAAATAAATGGCCGCCCCCTTGAAGCTCTTAATCGGCCCATTAGTCTTCGAGCGACCACAGCCTCCTCTTTTTTTCCCTCCATCTTTAGCCTGTTCCCTTTAGACCAGACCAGATACATCCATCACCTCGTATTTGCATGCCGACCACACACGCTGACAGAGTTGAGTGCACAGCTGGAGATGCTACATCATATTTAGTCCCTTACTTGTGCAATAAGCACTGTTCTCCACATCTCAAGCCTGTCTTCTTTCCCTCCTTCCATTATTTAAATATTCACATTAATTCTTTCCACAAGTACCCTGAAAACTCATCTGTTCAAGAAGCTCTGTTGCATCCTCACTTGTATCCCCTCTGCTTCCACTAAAAACACGGCTGCTGTGCTTCTTTATCCTGCACCTCTTTACCCTGCACAATCATTTTCAGGCAAGATTTTGTTCCATCTGTTGTCAGGCTGCAGTGACTTTAATTTGCTGATCTATGAATTCAGTTGTATTGACTCACTGTAAACCACTCTGCAGAGGAGTGTGTCTAAATGACTGAAATGAAAAATGAATACGCTAAGTAATGACAGGGTTTGCTCTTCTAAGTCAGCCTAATTAATCACCAGACGGCATCCTGTGTGGTTTAAAGAGCTGCACAAACACAGATTCAGACTCACAGAGAGCTGGCATGCTTATCTGCATGTGACCTGCGCTTATTTTCCCTCCATCTTCTTTCCATTTCTCAGCTGCCACGCGCTGCACCCTCTGCTAATTCAGCCGCTTAAAATCTCATTTCCGATACAATTAGCCTTTAGCCCATCCAAGTGCCGTCGCCTGTGGTGTTTTTTTTCCCCTTTCATCCTTTGTGAATATTTCCTCTTTCACTCCCTGATAAAGATCATTATTGAGGTTACTGAAAAGGAGTTTTGATCATTTACAGGAGAAAACACATTAAAGGGCCTTTTAGCGGGCCCATTAGGAGACTGTTAAAGCCCTTGCTTGTTGCCACACCAGGGTTATCAATGCTACTGGGAGCCTTTAATTCATGCCTTCGCCAGAAGTTTTTTAATTACATTTGACGGGAGAGATTTCACTGCAGCAGCACCCAGCCCTGCTGCTGTTATTTATTTTTTTGTGAAGCTCTCAACTGCAGAGCTTGCAGAATGAGGACGCTCATCATTTTTACTTTGCAGGCTAGTCACAACATAATTTTACTGTGCCTGCTCTGCAGCTGCCTCTAAATGGGTTTATTTTTCAAATGCACATTTGGGTAATTTTTGTTTGGCTAAGTGTGTGTGTGTTTTTATTTTTTTATTTACTTTTTGTCTGTGAAGTTTCTGAGTCATTCAGCTACCTAATTATGTTTAATATGACCTTTCATCAAAGTCCTCAGCATCACAGGCTTTTGAAGTGGGCTTGATAATGTGGCCCAGTGATGACAGGTTGTCCTAAACTCTCAGTGTCAGTTACATCCTCTCAGGCTAACTCTTGAATGATAACCCTTAGGCTTAGGGTTTTTAGTTTTTCATTTTCTCCACTAATCTCTATAATTTTCTCTACTATTTTCTGATATTTATTCATACAGTGGTTTCATTTATGGACTGATTTTGTCTTGGCACTACAGTTAACTCCATTCATTCCCCCAGCAGCCACTACTGCAGACGGCTTGAGCAAGAACTGCTCCTACTTGTTCTCACTCCTAACAAGCTTGATCAGGAGCCTTTGATTCACTTTTTGAGGCACTGGGTACAACGTCAATGTTGTTTTTCAGTGTGCAGGGTAGTCAGATAGACTCATGTGACATAGTATACTGAGCAAGAAAAGTCCACATATGGATGGATTTGGGGTGGTTGGATGGGTAAAGCAAAGGGCTTTCACCTTTTCACCTTAAACCTAATAAAGTTGTTTTTAAGAGTCTCTCAACTTAAAGGTAAAAGCGTCAGTTTTCAGATTGAACTCTGCTCTGTGGTGGGACTTTCTCCACCACCTCATGACTGCTATTTCCTGTTGCCATTGGCAGTGTAAGCTGGTGAGCAAGATGGGAGCATATCAGTGCATCCAGGGAGGAGGGTGGGAGGCGCATGGTTTCAAAGCTGAAGGTAATTATGCACCGAGAGCTCGGCTACAACAAGGTGAGGAATCAGGAAGCCACCATAGAAGAAGACAGAGAGAGGGGAGGAGGCTCTGGAGGGTTGTGATGAAAGAGAGGAAGAAGATACTGACAGGTGCATAAATAGGGTGAGAGACAGGGATGTGAGGAAAAAATGGGGTTTGTGTGAGAAAGTTGGAAGTGAGCTTTTGAAAAGAAGCAGCATTGCAGTGGCTTTGATTGGTTCTGTATATTTCAGGCTGGCGCAGATGTTACACGTACAAAATCTACACTGAGGTCATAAGTCCAACTAACCTCAATGGTTAGTTTTTTGTGTCATTTCCACTGAGGGTCTGTATGCCTGTAAATCACTGAAAACATGACAAATGCCATTAAACATCTCTGAAAGACAAAGGAATTGCATGTCTGCAGACATTAATGAACATCAGCACAATCGGTTTCCTCAGCTTGTCTGACATGATATAGAAATAAAATTATGTTACTATAAATAAAACACTCAGTGTAGTTACAGATGTTTAGACACTCCAGTGGGTTTTAAGTATGAAGCCAAAAGCTTTGAATGTGTGATGGTTTTTGCCACCTTGCTCCTCAGCATTGTGTCAAGAGAGTGGTGATATTCTAGACTATTAAATTATACTTTCAGTTAGGTTTTATTTCAATACTTCATGGTCTAAATGCTTTTTCAAAGCATTCACCAGTGCAAGGACATGCCGATGGAGAAATACAAATTTCATTTTATTTTGGAGGACTTGGTGCAACTTTAAGGTCTGAGGACACTGAATGCAACTGTCAATAGACCAGCTGTGGAATATAAGCCAAGTGGATCCATGACACTAAACTGCTGATCTGGACCTCCTTATCACTTCTGTCCTCTGAAATCAACTGTTCTCCTTTTAAAATCAGACTACACAACCCAATGACCTGGACAACCTGAAGGAATACCGTGCTGAGGGCTCCTAAGGCTTTGCATGATGAGTAAAGACAACAGACAGGAAAACAGTCAAAACCAGCCAATCTCCACAAGGCTCAGATCAGACTCCACACCTGACACACATCTCCATGTAAGTCTCTGAAAAAAAAAAAATCAAAAAATCAAAAAATCACTCTGCACAGAGGTGAGAGACACATTTATTGAAAAGAAACTATCCAGACTTGATGCCAGGATTCCTCTTATCGAGGCAGACGACTACTGAGAATTTCAGGCACCAAGGAAACATTGCAAACGTCTGTTTCCAGTCATGATGGAGGTAACTCTATTGTTAAGAGACTGTTGAAGTAATGAAAGCACTGGTCAGTGATTGTTCCCCCCAGTGGCCCCATGTTTGAAAGAAATGCTGCAAAAGTGCCCTCTTGGATGCCCCCCTTGAAAATAAAACATGAAGTGCCCTCTAAGGTGCCCTTACAGTGAAGAAAATGTGATGCAGTGTCGCATAGGCTGCTCTGAATGCCAGAAAGTTTGTTGACCCGTGTGCTTCTAAATGGTTAGATAGTTACACAAGTCGCATAATCAAATCACTTTAATCTTAACATCGACTCTGCAAGCTGGTGCTGCACTGCATGCCAGTCCAGCATCAGGGCAGTTCATGAAATAGTCAGAATTTTATTAGATTTGTGTCCATGAATGTCCATTTTTTTCATGATACTCAGCATGACCTTTAACCTAAGGATGAACGCAGTGTAAACAGTGAGAATCACAGGACCTTCAAGGGATTGCTCTTTGCTAAGTTTGTTTGTTTGTTTGGTCAGTTATGTTCTTTCTGAGTTAAAATAGCCTGAGTTAAGTTCTGTTTAGCTGACCTCTTTCATGGGCCCTGAACTTTTATGCATTGACAAACTTTTGCGCAAATAAACCTCTTTTTGTGAAAATCCACCTGGACTCCTCATGCCTGCCTGCTTGGTAAACAGCATGACTACTTTTACAATTATCTGTCTTTGCATTCATTGCAGTTCGGGGCACCACCTTCTTTTAAAAGGCAGACAAGTGAACCAAATTAAACTCAGCTGAAAATCCTCAATACATGGATCTTTAGTCGCTGCTTTGAATAAAAATCTAATGACAAATGAAACATTTTGTGGTAAAATTATCATTTACTGGACTTTGCCTGTGTTGGACTGCTTTCCTGGTATTGACCGTTTGAATAAATGTTGTTGTTGGACTATTCTGATTCAGATAAATGTGCTGGGTAACATTGGCTGGAATACTGACTGGACAACTCATTTACATTAATTCAGACTTGGGTTAAGAGCAGAAACACAGCAGAGTTAAGTCAGACCCAGAACAGACTTTTAAATCTGTAGCAGGGTCTGGCAGGCATCTTATCACAGGCCACAGCAGGGTGTGAGAGGAGTGTGTGTGTGTGTGTGTGTGTGTGTGTGTGTGTGTGTGTGTGTGTGTGTGTGTGTGTAGACATGTATTACTCATGTTGTGGGGACATAAATCTGGTTACACAGTCACATTGTGGGGAATGAAGTCTCCATAACATAAATCGGGGATGAGGGTGTGGTTCAAAGTTAGGGTTCGTCAATGTAATGTTCTCCAGAGTGATGGAAACACGACTCTGTGTGTGTGTGTGTGTGTGTGTGTGCATGACAGAAGCTGGGGGAGGGAGGCTGACACTGCCATGTGTTTATTGTCTTGATGTGATGTGTCTTCAGTCTAAGAAATAAAGAACTCTGTGTCCCTGGGAAAGATAATCCTTTTAGTTTGTCTGCTGTATTCAGACCTTTCCCTGTGGTTTGTGGCCAGATGAATCAAAGAGAGAGTCGTTGAGTAGTCCCAGTCTTGCTGTTAATCTTGTTATCATGACAAGACATACAGTATGTCTCTCAGGGGAGGAGAGTCGAAGTGACTTGTCCAGCAATGCCACATTGACACTTCTACTGTTGAGAGGTAAAAAGCCATTGCAGGACAGTCATAGACATCTTTGACATCACAAGTTGCAGTTGCTTTGGGTTCAGCTCTTATCTTAGTGTCCTTCTTGGTTCACAGCTAAATCAGCACCTGCTGAAATCCTTACTGAACAAATGTTCTCACTAACAGTAACACAACACCAGCTAATAAGCCGTGATGGTGTGATGAATGTGCGTCTGTATTTGGTATGTTTGAATGACCAAGCTCTGTTTCTGCATGTTTGCGTGCATACCCATAATGTTCCTTTCTCTGTGTTTGTGTTGGTGTGTATGTGCCTGTGTGGTTGTGTGTATTCATATTGCGTGTTGAGAGAGACAATGAAGAGAGGTTTCTTTCTCGTAATTAAAAAAAGCTAAGACGCAGGAGGGAAGGGAACACTTTAATGCCACTAATTATCCTCCTCTCCTCGCTCAGCACACTCTGTCACCAGCGCAGGGATTTCATTTGAATAAGCCAGAATTAAATCAGTAGTCACAGAGAGAATGGTGTGGTGTGTAATGTGTTTGTGTGTGCCATCGAGGCTCTGAGGGTCAACATTAACAGCCAGGGAATTAATACAAGAGAACATATTTGTTCTATTTAAAAGAGTCACTCTCCTGTCAACAAAACCAAATATGCTCATTCGATTAATTGTGGACTGAGACAGCAGGAGAGACGATCTCTCCGTCCTTCACGTCTTCTCACAGAGGCTGCCGGGCCAGCAGAGGGCGACAGAGCATCAACGTGCACAATGGAAAACACGCTTCCTTAAACCATTTCTTTTGATCAGTGTGACCGCATTGGATGACATGCAAAATACATACATGTCCCTGACCCCTATATGTGTATTTATGTGCATGGATGTTTTTGTTTAAGCACTTTCTTGCTGTTTCATTTTTTTGTAAAGCACTTTGAACTGCTTTTGTCTGAGATAGTCCAAAACAATTCAAAACATTTGAATTGATCTGGTTGCTGTCGGTATTTTCCTCTCTTCATTCGCTTTCTTTCGCCTGAATTTGGGACAATGGTCTTCCTCCAGTCAGAAAGCCTGGTTTCAAAGGCTGTGTGAACATTAACTTGCTAGCAGCCTCAGGCCCGTTTGTAAAACAATGTACCTACAGGGTGTAAAAGAGCATCACACAGTAAAGACCTGCGGTGAATGTGTGAATGGGGCTTCTGTGGGAGTAGTACAAGCTACAACATGGTTTTACTACAGGTGTGTTTGCACTTATTTAAATGGCCACTCAGTACATTGGTGGATGACACTGATATCTTCTGTGGAAAAGTAGAACCAGACTCTCACCTCACTGTGTTATTTACGCTTCGCATGGTCCCGCGTTATTTTCAGACTGTCCCCTTATCTCGTGATGACTAAGCAGCTCATCTGGAGCAGTTGGAGGTTTGAACATCAATCTGGCCAAAATATCAAGACAGTGTTTTATTCAGGAAAATTACACTTGAAAAACACAATCATCTGACACCGGAGGACTAGACAAAAACATCATGTAGAGTGCCCCAGATCTGACAGGGTCCTCTGTTATTTTGAATTACACAGCAGCGTGTGGGCACCGAGCAGCCAAAGACAGCCAAGACAGAGCGCACAAAGAGCGCTCAGAACAGACAATATAAATCTATGAGACAGTGGCAACAAATGTGGACATATTTAACAACTCGCCCCCTCATCTCTCATCACCTCAGTGTGCAGGTTACTTCACACATTTTATTGCACATGTGGAGAATCTTATTACAACAGACACTTAATTACAGCTTATTACAACAGCCGTCGTCTAATTTATTATTTAGCATCTCTGAAACATTAAAGAATTGCAGTAGAAGAAGTTCTAACATTTTTCCAAAAAATGTAAAAAAAAAAAAAAAGAGAGAAAAAGACTTCAGTGGGTTTCTCTCCATAGAAATGAACCATAACTTCTGTTTTACTTTTGGACCTGGTCTCACAATCTCATTTCAGAGAGAAAAATTACTTTTCATGTTCCTTCATGCACGAACACACACACACACACACACACACACACACACACACACACACACACAAACACCATGTTTGATGTATTAACAGTGTAAAAGAGGGCCAAATCCATCATTTTGAAAGCGTAGGTGACATCTCTCTCAAATGGCAGATCCCATTTTGCAAAACGAAACATCCAATCCGTACACAAATCGATTTACTCCAGCTGTTATCAAAGCCGCCGTGAGCATCGGTCTGTGAACAGAGCTACATCTGCAGCGCTGATGCAACAGATGATGAGCCGGCAGCACGGAAGCTGAAAATGGAGACATCAACCTTCACCGTATCTGATTGGAAGCCCCTCCTTAAACATCTGACAGAAGCGCACCCCAGGAGAAACCACCCCTCACTGCACTGACATGTCCTCATCAGTCCTCCCTCTCCGTCTCCTCCTGCGTCATCCCCTGGATCATTATCAAATCCAACACCCCAACCTCAGCCCCCTTCAGTGAGGCGCCTTTTATTTTTCTTGCTAATTGAAAGTAACACTTCCTCTTCACTGCTGCAAACTCGCTTGGCATCCTTAGTGTGTGGGGTTTCCTCGTTTGTTCTTCCAACGCCTCAAACTAAAACAATAAACTTATTGTTTACTTTTCCCAGTGAGGAACCCTGAAACTTCCATCATGAGGAACATCTGAGAGGTTTATGAAAGCAAGGCTGGACTTTATAATTCTTTCATATGTGGAGGAACTTCAGCTTCAAGAGGCTCCATGCTGTCATTTCTCTGTGGAAATGGAGCGCTGCTCTCTTTGAGTTGGATTCCTATTAGTCTTCAGATGACAGTCACTAGTCCTCATCAGATTCCCATTTTTAAAAATAGACAGCCATGAGTCAACACAGTCCCAATATCTGGCACAGAAACAACAGGAAGCTGAAGACAACTATACTAAACTGAAACAATCAGCATAAAAAAGAGCTACAGCTCCAACAACAAATACTCACACATGTCTGCAAGATTCTGGTAATTATAAACTCTGACCTTAACTTTGTGGTGACCCTCATAATGTCAGCCCACCACCTCCAATCTGCTCAGTGAAATGTTCAATCAATAAACCATTACCACATTAATTTAGAGACATGAATATGGATTTTGATATTGATTTAAAATACTAAATATAGTTAATCAGAATCAGAAGGGCGGTGGTTCGATTTCCAGCTCCTGCAGTCCGCATGTCAAAGTGTCCTTGGTCGATATAAATTGCTCCAGATGCTGTGTCTAAGGTGTGTAAGTGTGTGTGTGTGTGTGTGTGTGAGGGTGACGTGTTGTAAAGCAGGGGTCAAAGTAGACCAGAAAAGCACTATATGAATTCATTTACCATTTATAAAATTAGGATATTGGCATCTAATTGATCTGTAATCTGAAAAAAGACCTATCAGAAACAAATATTTCTGCAGGAAAAGTTTGCGTAGTTTGAACTAAAAGACTGAAAATCTGACCAAGCATTCAGTGCCAACTTCCAACACTTTTGTCAGTCATTTTTGTTACTTTGTACTGTATTTTAGTTAGTACTTAAGTTTGTACCCAGTCCTCATCACCAGTAACTCCAGTCTTCATATCAGTCTAATGTTCAGTCTAACCATTAGCTCTGACCTTTACTTACAATACTTCAGTCTGTGAAGTCTACATTTATAAGGTCAACGATAGGCCGTTATCTCATACAACTGAGTTTGCATTTATTTTATGCTAATTTGATTCCTTTCTCTCTCCTGTCACCTTTGTAAACTTACCTTTCTCTTGCATTTTTCTAAGTTTTAATATTTGTCTTTATGTTTCATTTTTGCTTTTGTGCACAGGCACCCATGCAAAGTAGTGAACTGCTCTCACTGAACACAACCTGTAATGTATGAACGAAGAGATATTTGTCGGCTTACTGCTGCTGCTGCTGCTGCTGCTGCTTTGGCTGCCCCTTAATCCACAGTTAATCAGTTTCTGAACATGTGCTGCTTGGGAAACAATGTGCAGCAGGAGGAGTTTTGGAGGACTAAGCATAGAGCCCAGCGGTGTCCCTGTGAACAACAGCTCTTATTTTCCCTCTTCAAAACAAACATGTCGATGTGAGAAAGATGAAGGAGCCTGATCGTCCTCTTTGCAGCAGCTCCTGTATTGTGCTGACAGTATCACAGTTGTTAATGTCAGCAAATCAAACACATAGGTAACATGCGCATACTTCACAAGGCCCCCTTTTTACTCGTGCATCGATGTTCATTCTTCCAAATAAGCCACAGTTGCCTGGAAGCTCTGCCCTCTATTCCTCCATCATTAAAACTAAATCCATTAGTTCAACAAAAGGCCACAGCCTGTTTTCCCTCCCTGTCCTTCCTGCAGTGGTGGCTGCTGCTGCTGCTGCATGTCACCACACGGTTACTTTACAAATGGAGCCGGGCATTCCCATAATTAAAACCAAGATGCTGGGACATAATTCTTAATTAAACACTAATGTGATAAAGTGTTATAGCGGGACGGAACTCTCCTTTAAGGGAAGTAAGGCCTTTGTAATGAGGTGATTAATGGACTTAAGAGCGGAAGAAGATGTAATTGGCTGGTCGTCCCTCCCAGCTGTACAGCAGGACACTGCTCATCATCTGCTGCAGAGGGCGGCGTGCAGAACAGAAAGTGATGCTGTCTGTCTGTGAGGAATGGATTCTTTAATCACAAATGCCTGTCAAATCCTAGTTTTTTTCCCCCCTCTGGTCACAAATGTGTTTCCTCTTGTTCCTACAGTTGGATGTTTGAATGTCACCGTGTAGACTGATGTTCAATCATTGCTGAAAAGTGTCTCTAATTTAAAATCTGATTTTAAGAGAATCTTTGTCCAGTATTTGGCATATACATTTTTTTTTTTTTTTTTGCAAAACCATATCAGACGAACATTAGACAGTTTTTGTGTGGAGAGTAGCTTCACAATTCTTTTCTTCAGTCATTTTGTTGTCTGTATCATCTTCTCGTTTCTATCACTTCTGATGTGTGAACAGTTAGAGGTTCAGCAAAGTTCAGCACACCACATGCAGCACAGCAGGGCTACCCCTGCACTGACTGTCACAAACACTCAGGTAACAGGTTTAAGATTCAGACTTAAAAAGTTAATATATACTCAAAAAGAAATGCTGTTCACAGAGTCTGAAATTGGAAAGAACTGCATTCTCTGGTCCTCTCTAGCATAATTAGATTTTAATTTGATCAAAAGTGTGTTATTACACCCATAGCCAGACCCAACAGTGATGTCACAGTGTACCGACACACCCCTGAGTGCACTTCTACATCACTGCAGCGAGGTAAGACCACCTGGAGGCCGACAAAACAAGGTTTTCACCCGCTTTTTTTTTTTTTTTACTGTGAACAAGCAAAAGTTTATATACAGTGTTTCTACCAAAGTGCACTGTGTGTATCATTGTGATTGAAAACGTGCTGAATGCATTTTTGTCCATATGACAAAACTGATTTTGAAATTTTCTTTAAAATTTGGCATTGTTTACATCCTTGGTTTTAAGCTGGCAGTCTTCTTTGTGTGCTTCCATCTTAACTCTTGGTTAGTAGAACAGCATGAAACCACTGGCAGGAATGTAGCGATGTTGCAATATGGCAGCAGCTCAATGAACTCATAAAAGCATGCAGATGAGGTCAAGTGGGAATCATTATATAAATCGTTTTGGGAGCCATCATCGTTTCGGTATGAAGACGTGTTCTTTATATTCTTGGCTGATAACGTCATGGCGAAATAACACAAGCAGCAGAGATGCTGTTTGGCTGTAGTGAGTGTAAGGAAAGCGGCAGAGGTTAATGGCAGGGAAATGTTTGATAAAACGTTGTATAATTGACAGTTTTGTGGACTTCTGTGTAGCCCGCTAGCCACGCTTGCTCCAGCAGTGTATGTTGACAACCTTAATCATGCCATTTCCTGCCTCCTCCTGCTTTTGGTGTGAGTCAGCTACACCTGGCAGTACGTACATACTCCCACCCTCCTCTTAGCTGCTTAAATTTGCACTCTAGAACTTTCGCTATCCAAGCTGAGCGTCCTAATCAGTGTCCTGAAAGCCTCCGCAGGTGTTGAAGAGCAGATGGGAAACACAGCTGATCTGCAGAAAAATTTAATTCCATTTAATTACATTTACATCGGTGCCAAACTAACATTCAGAAAAAAGAAGGGAAACTGGTTAAAAATTACAGGCTGCAGCTTAAGAGTTTTTTCTTAGGAGAAAATAATGCTTCATTGAATCATGAAGGGACCTTGGATATGCAGTTTTAATAATCCTCATCATAAAGGTTGTAAATGATGCAGAGTTGTTCAGTGCCTGAATCATGATGTGTCTGTCTTTTTTTAAACTACAGTCAACAGCTGCTACTTTAATTTGGCCTTGTAAGCTAAAGACATGCCTGTTAGGCTTGTTTAAAACAGAGGCAGAAGTGGACAGAACAAACTAAGGAGGCATCATAAACAAATAAACCTATAAAGAGAGTGTAGATGGTCGATGCAGCTGAAGTGAATGACAACCAAATAAACAAATGAGAGGCGAAAGCTGGGGCTAAGTGACAAACTCTGCACAGGAGGGAGTGACGTCAGCACCTGAGCAGAAAACACCGGCACCTCGAGAGCTTTTCACACCTGTCCACAGGTGACTTCTGTGAGTAACCATCCATCCCTGCAGCCTGGACAGGTGGACCTAGAATTAGAATACATAGATTGAATTTTGGATTAATGCTCGCTTACTTGATTAGTGAACTGAAAATTAGAAAAATTAATATACAACACTTTAATCCTCATGAATAATCTTGCAAGGACAAATGGCAAAATTACCTTATTCAAATGGGAGAATTTAATTTTACAGCATTGTAAATTAAATATGTTTTGGACAAAACAAGTTGCTTAAGATGGTTTTGATTAATTGTGATGGTATTTTCTGGCCTGTTTTCAGCACATGAATGATAATCAAAATCAAGAGTCAGATGAAATGCAGCAGTCAGCTGCAGCCCTAAACTGAATGTGACAGTCCGTCACTGGAGCAGCGAAAATAACACAAATGTGACGGATTGATTTTTTTAAACTATCCCAAACTGTGACTTTCAACATTATCATTATCATCACATCATGCAGTTGTTTTTTTTTCAGTAATGGGCAGCTTCTTGAGAACTTCTAATGTTCTCATCTCACACATCACAGCTGGAGGCAAGTGAACGAGGAAGAAACTGTGGTGACCTTCATTGTCAGAAAACAATTTTACTCCCATTTTGTCTTGAAAACCAAAGATGTTTGAAAATGTTCCTGTCGTCCAGTCCTTGGATTTAATGGTAGCACCACTAAAATGTTTTTATAGTTTCATGTTTTTCTTGGCTATAAAACAACACGACAATTGCCGCTGCAGAAGCCCTGCTTATCATTTGAAACAGTGCAGAAATGCCACTCACACTTCTTGTCCTCTCTGCTCTAATGAAAATGTTACTTAACATCCTGCTGGAAGGGAATTTACAGCTTTCATGGAAAATCCAACCCCAAACCTCTCAAATCCTGCCATATGAAAGAACAAAGCAGCTCGATGTTGCTGCTGTTTCTCCCTGAATATTCTGCTGTTTAAAACTAAGGGTTTGCTTAGAAACAAAAAAAAAAAAAAGAAAAGCTGCAGGATTTGCTGAATTTTGCTCACCATCGCAGTCGCTTTGATGGTGTTATATCAAGCAAGAACTCTTACCTGCGGAGCCTGTGAAGTCGACCGCAAGAGGTGAATGTGAAGGAGAAACTCAGCCCCAAATAATCAAAAAGTTTCAACTGTCATGAAATTTCAGTAAGGAATATCAAAATTATCTGATGTTTTTCTCATATGTATTCACTTATTGTGAGGCCCTATTGTTTCTTTTCTGCTCTTCCTAGTGTATTTTTAGACATCATACTATCAAAGGACGCTCCTTCCTGCATTCAGTTGAACAGCTGGCTGGTGGATGGTGATCTTTAAAGTAACTATTTTCCACTGAGGAGCCTCAATGAAAATTGTTGACAGCTGTGATGCAGTGGTGTCTGAGCCGGTGGGTATGCTGTTGCTGTTCTTTATTTTTATCTTTATCTAGTTTTGCATAGGCATAAGCCCCAGAGGTGGGAACACTATGTACTGTAACTGCATATACGCATCACTCCACATCTGTTTGGCAGTGATGTCTAGTGATGTGACTCACAAAAGAAGAAAAAAAAGTAGCTATAACTTTTCAATGCTTTGAACAGCACAAACAATATTCCACTTAGCTCACTGTAGTGAGATTCAGACACGGATATCTTCAGACTTTGCTGTGTAAAACCAAAAATACCTGCATGGTTGGAATCCACTTGGGATAAGCGAGACAATGCTTTTGTGAATCGGGTGAACCAACATTTTAATCCCGTCCATGAAATCAAAACCTGTTTGTGGCACAGTTTATGGTCAGCCAGTGTTATTTCCATTCCATTTTCATTCTGTTATTTCCTCTTTATATTGTAGTTTTCATTGAGTGTGGTGGAGTCCGCCATTCCCATGTGGGATTAAAATTGCCTTCGCTGTTTACTGTTCACTCTTCTAACACCATATCACAGCTTTATCAAATTACTGATAAAACTGACATCAGGAAGCAGAGATGTCGCCACGTCAACCAGGACTGAAATCTAAAGGATAATTGCTTTAGATTAATTGATAAATCTATTGCCATACTGTCCTAACGGACACTTTTGGTGGGATTTTGTACATCTTATATTCTCTTATCCTCACATTGTTATGGGAGATTCAGCTGAGAAAGAAGTTCCACTGTAGCTGCTGCCTCTTCACCACTCCAGGCATCTACACTTCATCTGGTTGTAACTTCTCTTCCTTTTCAGTGGTGTCTAATCACTGAAAGTTCCCCTCAAGATCATGCTGAAAAAGTTTAAGACCTCAACACAAATTCTTCTTTTCAATTATATATGAACCAAAAAATATTTGTGCTGGAAGTTTTACAGGCAAATTCCACAGCTGCTAAAGTGACGGGGCATCCGGAGGTGATATTTGCATCTGAATGAGCAGGACTGCAGAGGAGCACATTCAGAGATCCAGACCAGACGGACTCCCAGACAGTTTGGCTTCCTCGCCTGCCAACATGGAAGCTCCGGAGCTGTAGCTGCTTCTTGGCATGGTAAGCAGAGGTTGTGTGTTGGCTTTGCTTTCTGCTCTGTACTTCAACCTCAGCACCTAATCAGGCCGCTGCACCGCCGAGACAAGCGCCTTCACAAGGAGCGATGGCAAGAAGCCCCAGCGGAGAGACAAGCTGATCCAAAACTAGACGGACACAACTGCCAACGCTGTATCTCCTGCTTTGTCGAAGTGCCCTCCAGCAGCTGAACCTGACGTGGGGTTTGACCTCTGACCCCTCTGGTTTCACGTGGTGACGGGCTAAGGGTGATGTTTAATCATAAGCTGCTTTAACAGTTTCACTTCAGCTAAATTAAGGCTTCATATAACCGTGACACAGATTCAATAACATTCACCTGAGCATCCACCACCTGCAAATCAATTCTGAGGGGAAACATGTTTAGCTTGGCTCATTTATAATTCCATGATGATTGAGTGTGAAATTCATGCAAGATTATTGTAGCTCTGTCTTAAAGTCAGCTCAAATTCCTGCTATAATGCAATGTGTAGCCTTTATACCCTACTCACCATTTGAATCGTGTGTTAACAGTCAATAAAAATGAGTTAATGCCACTGAAGGGCTAGTTATGGTAGCTGTAGCCAGCTAGCATCACACCTAATTGCTTCTTTTATTTAAACACCACTGAGTCCCGTGATTTGGAGAGCTTTTCTAATGTCTTTGCGTCCACAGAGATGCATCACGTGGGCTTAGACTGGCAGTGTTATGTAAGTTGTGTTGGTCTCAGGCAGAACATAATGTTCCTCAAACACACATCAATCAAATGGACACTCGCTACTGTATCTGTGTAATTGCTGCAGACACTTAAAATTTGCATAAAGATGAGTTCGGCTCCTCTTTTGGCATCTCACCAGGACGCTCAATTCACCTTACTATAAACCTCTCCAAAACGTCTGCACCTGGTCTCACCCATTTACGTCTGTGAGCAGTGCTCCTGAATCCACTTCACACAAACAAGCAGGAAAAGGAACGAAGCATGAACAGTGCATGTGTGTGTCCGCTGCTCAGCTCCTCAGAGTTAATGGGTCATCAACACTGTAAATCCTTTACACTGAAAGCCTAGATGCTTATTATTCTTCTGTTTCTGTTCCTCTCTTTCTTTGTTTCCTCTTAATTTAGCTTTTTTCTGGCCTGCCTCCCGTGTTTGGAGCCCTGTTTCAGAGAAATGATGTTTATGTACAACTCATTTGCAACTGAAAATAGGTTTGAAGGAAACTTAATGGCAACTGAATTATGTTTTATTAACATAATGCTGTTAAATGTTGTTAATTAAAGTGCTTTGCAAGTCACTGAACTGAAGGTATGTTTACTGGCAAAGTATTTCATTTGTCTTCCACCAAAATAGGCAATCTTGCAGCACATTATCCTCTTGTCCTGACTCCAGAATTATTGAACTGTTTTATGGTTATGTTTAAGCACTTGGTAATGCCTTTCTTCTTTTACCTTTATTGTTTTCCTCATGCTTATATAGTTTGTTTGTCTCTATCTCCATCCCTCCATCTTTATTCTGCAGTCAGGCCAGAACTTGTAATAACGTGCCATGGCAAAAAGCAGACAGGACATGAACTGACAAGAGGAGAGTAGCCCTACAATGGAAACACACTTTATTGTCTGTCAGTGTCCCTGCACTCACATCTACCCATGCAGCGTGTCTGCTGTTGCTTGTTTTCTTTCACCACGCAGTTATAAACACAAGGATACAATCAATCAATGTTTCCTGAACGACAGGTCAGTCTCACCCCGTCCTCAAACTGGATGGACCCACTTTTTCCGCCACAAGGAAATACTTCATTCTTGAATTTGTCGATGAATGAGAGCTGAAGTGAATGTTTGCAGAGACTGTTTCAAGTGTGACAGAGCCTGTGCCCAGTCTGTCTGCTTTCTTCTTCTGCACCCACCTCCTTTTTCTGTCCTTTATTCTTGCTCTGTTTGTCAGGCACACACCTGCTGTCCTTCTCCATCTGAATTAATCTCACTGCATCTCTCTCTCTCTCTCTCTCTCTCTCTCTCTCTCTCTCTCTCTCTCTTTCTCTCTCTCTTTCACGCACACACACGCACACACACACACACACACACACACACACACACACACACACACACACACACACACACACACACACACACACACACACACACACACACACACTGCTGGCCCTCATATCATATGTTGCCACTAGGGGGCAGTAAAACTCCACATGTTCACACATGATAATGTTGTGGTAATGTGTCCACACCCACTCTCTCATACACATACACACAAAGTGAATATATGGTAGTGAGTACATACTTTGAATGTTCTAGTTGAAAATAAAACAATTATACTGGATGACTCACAGTGACGGTTTCTAATGAAGTTAACTTAATCTCAAAGGCATCACAATAATTTTCTAAGATAAACTATGAAGCCCAGCTGCGTCTGTGGCAGAAGCGACTGCTGCACCATTTAAACAGTGTTGTCAGGTGAGTTGCAAATTATTATTAACTGCTCTGTTGAACTTGCTTTAAACTTTTGTCCAAGAACTTGAACTCAGATATTCTCCCCAAATAGTTTTACATTTCATCCCAGTATTATACAAGCCCACATATGTTTGTTTTGTTCACTGTAAAAATGCAATGAAAGTGACAGGACAATATGACAACATGGACATATCACTCCACGTGTCCACTCCCTATGATGATTATTTAAAAGAGATCACTGTAATGACTGTCAAGTGAAATATCAAGTCAGTTTTGAATGGAAACCACAGTTTCTTCTTCTATCACTATTGTCACTCATTGTTTATTCACACACAGACACAGGCTCCTTTACAAACTGAGGACAGTAGGTTTTCTTGTGTGTGTGTGTGTGTGTGTGTGTGTGTGTGTGTGTGTGTGTGTGTGTGTGTGTGTGTGTGTGCGTATATGTGTGTGAGGGCTGTGAGCAGCCTTCTCGTTGGCTGCAGCATGGATCTCATTTCAGGAGTTGGAATTAAAGCTGGCTGAGACCTAATCCCAGCGTAATACCCCCCATCTCCCCGCCCCGTTTTATGAAGCAGGGAAAGAGGGTGGAGGAGGGTGAGAGAAATCAGAAAAGGAGGGAATGATTTGTAGAGAGGTGCGTAAAGACAAAAAGTGAGGAGGTGTTTAGGGTGAGAGGCAGAATGGGACATAAACTAGAGGCAGGTGAGAGAAGATATTTCCGGTTCATACAGTGTAATCCTACAAGAGCTAGGTAGAAAATAACATAATGACTAGAAATAACAGAAATAAACAGATCTGCAGCGACAAGCAGCGACAAGCAGCAGATTAGTACATATCTGTAATGTTTGGTGACGGCATCTGTATGTGTGGCAGGGAGAGTTTGGTCATTTTACATGTCAAGTGATGACATGTCCGTATACACTATGCTCAGTGAGAGCAGGTGACAATTAGGTAAAAATTAGAATAAAATAAAATGCATACAAATATGATAGTTTTGTATCGTGCAATATTCAGATTTGCATGAAATGTAATATATGCTAATGTTAGCATGTTGCCATGATTACATTAGCATGTCTGGCACATAACATGTGCTTTATGACAGAAGATGAACAGTCAGTCATCAGGATTTACTGTGCACAGACAAGAATGTCTACAGCAAATTTAATGGAAATTCCACCATAAGGTTGTCATATTTTATTTTGAACAGTGTTGGTATTTACTGTCAACTGGAGCTACTTTTAGTTTCTGGGAAAAGTGTAGGAGGTGCCTGAGAGTAATCATTTTTTAAATGTATGATTCTCCCAGCCATAAACTGTATAGTATTACTATTTGTTCCCACAAGGTCAAATTTCTATTACGTGTCTGAAGGAACAAATCTGCTTCCATTTTAAGCAGATATTCAGAGTGAAAACAGCACAGTCAAATGTTTAATTTGAGACTCCACAGTGCTGCACTGCTCACAGACAGGATGTTACAACTCTGGAGCATTGGTAGTGGTGTTCTATCAAAGTAGAAATACAATGTTCATGTTACAAACTAATCTGCCAGGGATGTGTGCTTGCATGTATTTGATTGGCCAATGCAGATCCTTGCTGGATGACGTCACATTGTGTTCAATATTTTTGCCAGACAACCCAGAGACCCCTTTGTTGACAGCCCAGCTGCCCAGTCAAGTCAAATGGGCTTTACTCTCTGTCCAGCAAACAGCACTCTTTCCCCACTTTGATCCAAAGCATGTTTTTGGTGTACTTTCCCAAAACCGATGTGTGTAAATTCATTTTCAAGCGAAGACACAATCTGATAGGGACCTGAGAACAGTCTGGGCTTTGTCTGAAGCAGACTCAAGGATAATTAGACTTGAATAAATAAAATAAACAGACCTAAATAGAGAGAGAACACCAACATGGCAACAGCATGATGCACCACCAATTACTATAATGAGCAGCCGTGGAGGGAAGCAATACACAATTCAGTTAACTCTGTCTTGTGCCAAAAGGCACATTTGTCTCTTGTGATGATTATGACACACTGTATTATCAGAACATTCATTTGGACAGATTTCAAGTGGACCTGGAAAGACCTTCACACCACAGAAAATGACATGGATTTTGGTGTTCCATGTACTTGATCACTTGATTGGAGAGTTGACCAACGCAGCGATTTCCCCAAACCTGAGGACGTGTTCCTTAATGATCCTGGCAGGCAGAATGACAGAAAGTACAGGCCAAAGAAGAGAGGGGGAAATCAAGGTGAAAGGACCGAATCAATTTCTGCAGTCGTGGAGGTTTAGATGATGACAAGGTGTTTTGTGAAGGTCACTGATGTTGCACTCCTCTGTTATTTAGGCTTTCAGGGATGAGAGCCAATCAGATCGCTCTAAAGCCGTTTTCCCCAAATCCTCATCACATTATTTCACAGCATAAGCCCTGTTGAATCAGCGGCTATTGGACTAGTAATCAGCTTAGCTTAGCCCCACTGTAAATATGCAAATAGTATTTGATGATTAATTGACCCCAGTTGATGGTGCAGCCAAGCAGAGGGAGGGAGGGAGGGAGAGGAAGTGGGAGGGAAAGAGACAGACAGTGTGGAAAAAGAATATGTGAGGTACATGAGAGGAATGAATGTCAAAGAAAGTCAGTGAGAGTTAAATGATTGGATGGCATGTACGTGGAACAGTAAAGGAGTGAGGACACATTTGGGTCAGAATGTGTGTTACAGGCTCAGTTAGTCATTTTAAATTTAAACAACAACAACAAAAAAAAAAAACAGCAAACAGGCTGAATAACCATGTTTTACTGCCCCCTCTAGTTGAGCTGGGTGTGGTCAAAAGTGTTTTGTTGTGCCTGTAACATACCCAACAGTGATGTCAGCAAGGTGAGAGGTTAAACCACTAGAGGTCAGTGAGCACATTTTCAGGGGGTGATACTCTTCACATGTAAATCAGTGTTTTTAGAAGAACACTGGCCAAACCTCATCTCAAGTTTTTGCAGTAGGATGAAATCAGTCCGGTGTCGTGCTCAGTGCTCTGTTCCTGGCTGTAAGAACGGCCGAGCCAATCAGAGCTTTGTGGGTGGGATTCTGTCCAAGCCACAGAAATGATGAGAAGCGTGAATAAAATCAGCTCAGCTACGCAGGTATTTGGAAGTTAATGTTCATAAGCTTCAGCTTCAGAGCTACAGTGATGAGCTGGTTAATCAAATACACAATTAAAAAGTATTTTTAGAATCAGTTCATCATTTTTACCCATTTTCTAAAAACAAAATGGCAACATTTTCCGGATCTGGTATTAATTAATTCTCAATCAAATCATTAGTTGCAGCCCTAATCGGCTTATTTCTAGGTGACAAACGTTAATTATGCCTCATAACCGCTACTGTAGCATCTGGGCCAACAAAGAATGACACCAGCTGGATGGATTCTACAGTCACGACTGACTGATTGGGGCTAAATAAGTTCCCTCCTCCAAAAAACAGCTAACATGAACACAAAAATTGAAGCAAACATTAAATGACTACTGAGTGATTGTGATGGCTGCAATTGCTGCCAAACAGCTGGCATGAGTGTCCCACACCTTCACACTGCACACAGACAGTGAACACATAAAGGTTGACACATAGCTTTTGTTTTCATACAACATATACATATTTATTTTAAGTTGACAATACATTAGTTTCTATTTATAGCGCGCATATTTAGTTAGCTTTTGTATAAGTCAAACTACCAGTTTTCTTATGTTCTAATAGTTTTTGAGTTACCATTGCGGAGGGTTCACCTGCTGAAGGACGTCGTGCGAGGAAACGCTGCTGCTCAATACAGGAGAGGCCAATTGGACCTATACCAAGTGCATACAGCATTAAGGGGGTCAGGGAAATTTAGGTTAGGATTTTCTTTATTTCTTTAATTGATAGAAGGGTTTATAGTGGTTTGGTTTTGTCTTTGTTATTGAATTATTGCTTCTCACCAACTAGTGGTCTTGTCTTGTTGGGTTATTTGTTGTCCAGTTAGTAATGTTTGTTTTGTCAAAATGGTCTGATCAGCCATTATATATGTTCTCCTTTGTGTGCAGTTGGTTGGGTAGGTTTTGTCTTCGTTAAGTTTGTTTTGTTTGTCTTGGTTTGGTCAGTTCAGATCAGTTTATTTCAGTTGAAATAGTCTGAATTAAGTTCTCTTTAGTTGACCTCTTTTATAGGCCCAGAACTTTTATGTATTGATTACATTTTTTGTCTAAATAGATATGGGTGTGCGAATGTGCTTTGATTTATTCACTATAATGTTAAATATGTGTATAATATGTTAAATATGAGTAGAGCCTTCAGACAACGTTTTATAGCTCTAGCAGGGAAAAAAAAAAAAAAAAAAAAAAAAAAAAAAAAAAATATATATATATATATATATATATATATATATTTTTTTTTTTTTTTTTTTAATGAATAATGTATTTACACGTTTCTATTCTCCTCCATTGGAACTCAAAATATCCTCTTGTTTTAATGTTGATGATGCCGAGAACAGAGAGAGTGGGGAAGAGTGTGTGTTTAAGAAGGCATGATGGTGTCGTCTCAGAGCAGAACCACAGAACCACCCTAACCATAGTCACTACTCGCCTAAGCCGTCACTAAAACTGAATGATTCACATTATGGGGACTTACGTTTTGTCCCCAAGAGGAAGGTGAGTCCCAACATTGTGAACTTGTAAACAGATTTATGTCTCCACTTTGTGAGTAATACACACACACACACACACACACACACACACACACACACACACACACACACACACACACACACACACACACACACACACAAACAAACAGTGCCCCCACCTCTATGGCTCAAATGTCAACAAGGAAAATTGGAAATGAGTAATTCTTTCAGAGTGTGAAATAGATTGCTTCTCATATACGTACGTCCCTGAATATGACAAATTGATTCTTGGGGAGAGGCGAGCGGCAAATCCACCAGACAATTTTTATTGTATATTTTTTTGAATTATGATTATGATTATTTATTTATTTCGTTTTTTGCCAAACATGGCTCTCCATTGTAATTGAAGTCCCCTTGCCCGCAGGGGAAGTGTTCCTTCTCCAACCCTCTAATTTGTTCTTTTAGCAGCCTTGATTTTCATTCCGTCAATAAATCTGAGAGTCGGGGAAAGAGTCAGTGTGTGTGTGTGTGTGTGTGAGTGTGTGTGTGTGTGTGTGACAGAGAGAGAGAGAGACAGAAAAATGAGGGCGTGATTATTCAATATTAACATGCTGGAGCCATCTGAGATGTTTCCTCCAATTACAGTATTCATAATGTACCCTGCTGTCATTCCTAGGGTGTGTGTGTGTGTGTGTGCGTGCGTGCGTGCGTGCGTGCGTGCAGCTTCAGCAGAGAATGGGGGAAATGAAATCGATTAAACGTCAGTACAACCCTCTGAAATTGTCTGCTTTCGGTTTGTGTGTGCGTTTGATTGTCCAATTTTCCATCCTCTCATTTTCTGTTGTGTTTCCATATATCCCACCCCTCACTCCCCCTGAACACATGATCAATTCTTTCTGTTACTCCTCCTCTGCCAGCTTTCTTTCTGCCTCCTGCTTCTCACTGTCTCCTTGCAACTCTCTCTCTCTCTCTCTCTCTCTCTCTCTCTCTCTCTCTCTCTCTCTCTCTCTCTCTCTCTCTCTCCCTCCCTCCCTCCCTCCCTGCGTGTCTCTGGAGAATCAATGTTTTATGAAGTTGGTAGCTTGTTGCTCTGTGGAAGGCTGTAATTGGTTGGCAAAAAACCCCCCTCCAAATTGCCCGTTATCTGACTTCTGCTATTACCTGTTACTCTCAGAAAGCCAAATGTAAGCATTTCTATAAGGGGCAGAACACTAAGGCTGAGCTTGGTGTTGTCGTTTTCTGTCTTTCCTTACCCTCTCTCTTTTATTCCTTTCTTTCTGTGATGGCACACAGAAAACACATAGAACAAATGTTTGAGCTTTGTCCTAGAAATACCAGTGCACCGTTTGGCTGCACACCATCAGTGGGGAGTTTTGAGTGAAGGATTCATTATCAAAAGATGTAAAAAGGGTCTTAATCTTTAACAGTTTCATAGCAAAGCAACAGTCTCTCATCTGGTCTGGTATGGGTCAAAAAATCAAGCTGCTCCACTCAGTGCTCCCCTAGAGGACTGGTACGCTTCCCTTGTGTTGTCTGGAGTTTGTTCTAGACTTTGCATGTTTTCTTAATTTGCAGCACGTTTTAAAATTTCATACGTGGTTTTGAATTGGCATTGTTTCTCAAGCTGCAGCATGTGTCTCCTAATGGAAGTGTTTTTGGCTTTTGCAGCACATTTGCTCTTGTCAGCCACCACAGTAATCTATCTGAAAGCGGATTTCAAAAAAGATGGCCCTCTGAAAGGTTTTTAAATGTTCAATGACACACAACTTGTGTGCACACAAGGCTGAAAGAGAGCAAACTAATCAGACCAGAGATATTAGATGATATCAGATCTCGCATTTCAAATACCAAAGACATGAACCGATAACATTAATATCACCAGCAACCAAAAAGGAAGAAATGCAAAAATGTGACCTTCAAAAAAAAAACTGGTTCAATACTGTAAATCCTTAACTGAGCTTTTTACAGCAGAAACACTCAGAGCAAAGGTTGAAAATGTAAGAGCTGCTAGAAGAAACTCTAATATGGCAAATGAAATGCAACATAGAAACAGCAGCTTACCAGCCTCTGGTTAAAATGAAAGAACATGTCAAAATGCATGAGTGAGAGGTCCAAGTTCCAGACCAGAGTTCAGAGAGTCTGTCAGAGTAAAACTGAAAGGCAAGCGAGGAGGAAGCTTCCATCTGTGGAAGTTCACGAATCACAGGACGAATCTCACTGTCGTGTGTTCGGGCCAAGAACCAATTACTGATCCATTAACAACCAATTTCCACCGTGTGTCTTAAAGACATGGAGAGTGCTTCATCCAATAACAATCGGAGTGAGAAAAAGAGGAAGAATGAGCCTCGTGTGGTCAGGTTACATTCTCTAAAACTGTAATCTGTGTGATGAGAATACTTAATTGGTACGCTACGGCAAAATTAATGTGATTTTTTTTGTATTGAGCCTCTGTGGCGGGATATAAATAAGTACAGGCCCTCTGGAGTTAAGTATATTTTTATAGAGCATTCAATTTTATGTTATCTAATGCTTGTTCTCTTCTTAAAGGGAAATAGTTACTTACTTACTAGTTACTTAGTTACTTTTCCCACACAAAACATGTGATGAATTAATAATGATACATTTCTTTACTCCACCAGCAACAACATGTAAATGCTGCTCACGCAGTAATTAATCAGTAATAATCCCCCACTAATATATAATATATGATACATTCACTGTAAGAGGGGTTTAATTAGAGGCGGTTTTTAATTTGTGAACTGATTTGCAAAATTGCAGCAGGCTGTATTTTGCTGTCTTCGCTGTTTTATTTGCACACAGTTAATTCTTCAGTGCATCTGCATGATAAAGCAGACGTAGCTGAGATTTGTGTCGCAGCTGCAAAGCCTCCGCCTGCGAGTGAACAAAGCTAATGAAAGCTCTGAAACGACAAATCAACAGTGTAAGACAAAGGACAACAGCAGAATAAATGTTTAGCAACGCAGTATCCGACAGTGCTTGCTTCGGCAGGTGCAGTGAAAACAAAATATGGCAGGCATGTTGTATCATCGCTGTCTGCTAATCTGAGAGTGCACAAGCCTGTTGATAAGGACTTGCTGCAGCTAAGTGGAAGTGCAGAAATGTAGTGAAACATAAAATAAGACTGACAGCACTGGTTGCTCCCAGTCACATCTTCTGGTCAAACTGCGTGATTCATGGTTCAGATCTGTGGAAATTTGTCCTATTTGTCCTACTTCCTATAAGCTATATGTATTCAATTTGACAGCAAATTCAAGATAAACCTGGATGAAACTATGCAAAAAATATATGCATGTAATCATTTTAAGCAGTCAAGCAGATGATTCAACAGTAACATACACAAAGCATTCACTGCCAAACACACACATATTCACATCTTCAATGTATTGGCACTGTGCTCCAGGGACATTCACCTGGCTTTGCCCAGAGGCCACTTCTGGCCTATAAACAATAAACAAACATTTATCATATTTATCAGATAAAATGAATAAACATTAAAATGCCCATAACTCATCTTTCATTGATATTCTTTACTTGAAATGACTGTCTTATTATCTTAACTCATTAACGGGGTTGTGAAAATAATGTGTTCATTTTGATTAATTCATCATAGAGAAGATGAATGCAGATTATTGCCGCTCTCCGATGCCCCTTGAGCCCAGACGTCACTGAACATCAAAACATCAACAGTGGTAAATGTGATGGAAGCAGAGGATAAATCATTGCTTGGCCCAGTTAATGGGAAATTTACATTTAAAAAACACCTGGAAGGAACTATTGATGTTTTGTGCCATTTCTGCAGTCAGGATTTTTGTGCTATCGGAGCACTTTAAGCCAAATGAGCCACTTAGCAGCGAACTCGGAGGTCAGAGCTAGCTCGGCTCCTGATGCTACTGCGAGCAACCAGTCTGGTCGAACCACACTCCAATTGGCATTCAGACACAGACTGAGTAAATCTACAGGAGACGGATTATACGTTCGATTAATTTAGATGAACTAATCACAAAGCATGCCATTAATTAGATACATTTCTTCAATCGCTTGACAGCTTTGCTGATTGACTAAATTAACTTGGTACAAGAATTGACCCTGTGCCACATTTAATAGGTCCAACTGTGTTTTAGTTATAAATACTCTGGTTACATTTCAAAGAGTTTGTACAACATTAATACAGCTGGAACCTCTTCCATCAATCACTCAAATGTTGGAATGATTCCTAAACATAAACCAGAAACATAAACTGTTGCTACCAGGGACAGTGTGAAATACACATTTAGGGATCAGACTTGTGCATAGCTCATGATGCAAAGATCAGCTCTGTGTCTGTTACTCACAGCCTAATTTATCTCATCATATAAAAGTGCCATGCATCTGTCCATCTGTACAGCCCTGACTCGTTAGTACACACAAACACAAAAATTCCCAGTGGGATTCAAATTATTTTCACTGTGAATTATGAATTCGAAAATGGTTGGCAGGCCACCCAGCACCCTACCATGGCTCACATTTGGTCCGCGGTCCATAAGTTGAGTTTCATTGCCCTACTCCCTCCGTAATCCCTCTTGCCAGGGTTTCATATAGTGACAGGGTCGTATTTGGAGCTAAAACATTATCTTTCTGCTCATTAACCTTCGACAGGGTTTCCATTCCACCCGGCTGATTCTCCCTCCTCTGCCACCTCTGTCTTCACCTCCATCTCTTTGCCCTGTCGTTCCTCTCCTCCCTATTTGTCGAGGCACTCACCCGGATGAGATGGGAGCCTTTTAAAATGTCTGGTGATGCTTCACGGTGCCTCTCCTTGGCATCGGGGATCGACTTATCTGGACAATTTATCCCACGAGTTGCCGAGACACTAATGAGATCATCCACAGCAAAGTTTTTGGGGGGTTGACGTGAAAAGGTTTCCTCTGATCTTTTTGCTGCCTTAAGCCATGGCGATCCCCTCTGCCCAGAAACTAAGTGCACCAGGCAAACAGGCACAATATTTATCTCTTTAAATGAGTAATTCTTTTAAATTCTGAAGAGCCATATGATTAATGAAAGTTAAAGATCCCATTTCAATGTGTAAATATTCTAGTTTAAACTCAGCATCACCTCATCAAGTAATGCGCTCTGTCACTGCTGAAGTGGACTTGACCTACCTGTGCAGGTGCTGCCAGGTGCTGCCATTCTCAAACTGTCACAGGTCAGCTGGCCGCTGCGGGTCAGCAGCAATTTTGAGTGAAGTACATGGTGTGCAGTGTGGACACTGGTTTATATAGAAATGAAGTGGGAGCATCAGGAGACAGCTGCCTTATAAATTAAGTTGATTTTTTTTCTCCCCCTGCCTACACACACCTCAGACCTTTTAATCTCTCCGACCTCCTCTGATGAAACTCTCAAGCTCTCTCAAGCTCTCTAAGTGGGTGTTAATAGGATGATGCCCTTGCATGTTGATGGACAACTTTTGTTTTGCATCCTTTTGTTGTGGGCTGCAGTGCAGACAAACCACGCCAGTTCTAAAAGCGTATGCCGTCGATTTCTTTTTATACAGAAGGGTCAAAATGAATGTCGTGGAAATATCATCTCTTTTATTCTGCATGTTCTCCTCCTGCGCCTCTTTCCACACTCGCTGTCACATACTCCTTACCATAAACACAATATCATCTATCCCTCACTATGATTTGGATTCTTTACACGACAAAATATTAAATTTAGATCAGTTTTAGTTTGAAAAAAGTAGTTTGAAAGCAATATGAAATGATGTAAAACTGAATGCATTCGAGAAACCCCTCATGAGAGAGACATGTCTGTTCTGCAGTGCAGCAGAAGTGAAAACGGATAAAATGTCCCTCCTCTTTATATCCATGTGAGGACAAAAAGGCAGACAGACATTTGGATTTTACAAGAGAAACACACTCACACACACACACACACACACACACACACACACACACACACACACACACACACACACACACACACACACACACACACACACACACACACACACACATATTCAGAAGCAGTTGAGGACATCACACCCGCAGGATGAGAAACGCAGAGGCATATAACAAGCAAACACCAATAATGGCTTTCCCTACTGCTGTGGCATGATGTCAGCGTCATCCTCATTTCACCTGGTGCTAAATGTGTCCATGTCACCGCAGGTTTGTGTTCATCTCTGGCTGCTGCAAGCGACGCTGCAGCAGGGACCAGCCTTTTTACTTCCTAAAAACATCTCAGCACTAAGAGCATCGTTTGCATTCCGCTGGTTTACAACAGGAGCTGAGGATGAGCTGATGTAGGTGCTAGGCTGGGCCCGGTTCAGACCAGGACCTCTGCTAAAAAGCTGGCTCCTTTTCACACAGAATGATTTAGTATGAATAACAAGCTTTTGACTTCTTTTAGGCAAATAAATTCACCATTATGTTTACTAACTTGTGTAACTGGGGTCACTCACTCCCTCGAAGGCAGGATGAGTGATTGAGGAACACTCTTTTATTCCTCACCAGCCTCTCAAGTTGCCCGTGAGCAAGGCATCTCCAGGGAAGCCTCTTAAGGCTGGGACTTTGCCTGCATAGAGACCATTGTACACATCATTCGTCAGAGACGTTAATATGAGTGTTCTCACATACAGATTTAGGGTGTAATTCTTCTGACATATGAAACATTGAATGCATTTTTCTCTCATTTTTAGAAAAAAACGTTGGAAAAATGTGTTTGTTCTGTAGGTTTTAGTCATTTGTATTACACATGTTTTTTATGTGCATGGTGAATTGGTTGGCTTAATGGCTCTTATTTTGTACTGTGATTCTAGGTGGTGCTGTCATTTTTTCTGTATATGTATTCTGTAACCTTCCTTTTGTGTAAACGACATCGCATCATTGCATTTGTGGGACCTTGTAAAATTCAGTCTGAGGACTACCTCTCTTTTTTGTCTTCTAATGTTAACATGCAAACTTCAGTTCCACTGAACCCACCTCACCCTGTTTACATGCATCTTCCTGGAACCACTATTCCCACTTCAGTGGTCACCTGCAGGAAGACTTTGGTTGCTGTGGGCAAGAAAAAGAGAAAACATATTCACTCAGCCTTCATTATTTCTTTATGGCATGCACTTGAAAGATTACTGAAGAGCTTCCCTATGGGCACTGGAGATTTTACTTAATTTGCACTGAAATAAATCAACTTTATAATTGACCTGCAGCTCATCTTTATTGACTTCAGACCAGAGTCTCCGACTTGTTAATAATGACATTTGAACATCTCAAAATGTTGATGAGACACTGTGACATTTCTGTGGAAGCAAAGTTTGTTTTTAAAACCTTCCCTCAGGCTGTAACACGTTAATGCTGTGGACGGTAGAAGCAAACACAACAAGCCGTGCTGGTCTCCGTCCAAAAAGTTATAGAACAAGTAACCTTAAAGACCTTGGGACAGACAAAACTAAGGTTTGCGCAGAATATGAGAGACTGACTTTATTCCACAGATTTCGCTTTTCACGTCACTGGTCAAACACGTTTTCCGCGTCCTGCAGAACCAGAACTCAGTTCATACTGGATAAGGTCCTGGATAGACTTCATATCACCACCCACAAAATGTACCTCTTGAGCTTCACAAATAACAACACATGCCCACATTGTGGGCCCTGTGGGAGCACCCTCAGCCATAACTGTGGCATTTCTACTTCTACAACTCCATTTTATCCAGTTTTCTTCTTTTCCCACCACTGCAACTGTCTTTATGTAACTGTGCGTTACAGAAAAGAGCAAATCCACCTTTAAATGTTATGCAGAGTTTATTCAGGCAGGGTTTTCTCATGCTAGTTTGTACACATTGCTTGTCAGTTTGATCATGAAGGTGACATTACTCCATAGAATAGGCTATAATAGAGTATAGAATTGAATTTTTATAATATATAGTTGAGAGAATATTATAGATCCAAGAAGATCTGACAGAAGAGCTGGACTGAGAGAAAAAAGTGCAATTACAAAGCCGTCTGCTCCTTCAGCATCACAGACAGCACCATGGATTTATCAATACACAGCACAGTTAGGCTACTGATATTTCAGAGCTGTGGTCGGGTCATGGAGTCGAACTCAAACCTCAGTCAGATAAAGGATCAGTGAATCAGGCAGACTAACATATTCAGCTTCACCACCCCTCTGGCCCTGCACCGTCTCTGCTACTAAGGGGAATGAAAGAGTGTGTGTGTGTGTGTGTGTGTGTGTGTGTGTGTGTGTGTGTGTGTGGGTGAGTGGATATAGACATATTATTGAAAGTCTGACATGTTCAAAGACTTCATTCCGCATCTCATTTGAAGAATTGCTACTCTCCTGTGTTGTGAAGCAACCTTTGCACATTTCCAAATGAATTAACCAGCTGATTAATGAATCAATTTATTCCTTCATGTTAAAGAAAAGTTGTTGTTTTTTTTTCTTTTTCTTTTTTTACTGTGTTTCAGTCAAGGTGCAAAGTGTTTGGGAAGAGGAGCTCATCGACAACCTGGAGGATATGTATCGATGTGATCACTCTCACTTAGTGAGGGGAGCCGGTGAAGTGTGACTGTGAATAATCAGCCTCGGCTCTACATCACCACCACATTTTCCACTGGCGTGGCTTTTACACGCCCTCTGGGATGGTTGTAAGCAAAACAGGAAACGGTAATGTTTTATCTGCTGGACACAGTGGCTGCTCGACTCCAGAGGTCAAGCAGAGACACAGATGAATAGGATTGCGCTTGCATTACTCTTGGTCATAAGAATAAGATTTATATGTTTTGAATTCAAACACAGGATAAGAGAGGGACTGTGCATCCTTATGGCTGTTAACACATGTCAGCCCTGCATGTAATATTTTCACCATAACAAATGTATAATGTTTGAACTGAAACATGGAGCAATGACCACGATAACAAAGTATGAATATAAACAATATGAATATGAGTATGAACAAATCCTCCCTAAGTCTAATGATTAATCATTAGACTTAGGGAGGATTTGTTCTCTCACTCTTTCGTAAATAAATTGCAAAAAACCTTTTTTAACATTCTTATTAAAACAGTGTATGAAATAAGCTCATTTTAGTGCCATAACCAGCTGTTTATGTGTGTCTGTGAATGTGAATTTCTAATTCAGGTTAGGTGGATGGCTTTTTCCTCATGAGTGTGATTTTTTTTTCCCCCCACCCAGTTCAGTCACATTTCTTGGAAGTGCCCCGATTGATAGGTGCCAGGAAGCGTTACTCATCTGCCCTCTTGTATTCACTCAGACACACACACGTTTCCTGGAGACTTATCGTAACCTCAGTCTTCATCCTAAAATTCAATGATCTACATTATAGGGACCTGCATGGTGCATAAGGATGGCGAGTCCCCACAATGTCACGGTGTTAATAGATTTATGTCCAGAAATCATGGCCAGGAAATCAAATGTTGTTACATTACATTTCCAAAAATTGAAAGAATTTGTCCGCTATAGTTTAGGGAAACACAATATGGTTTTCCATTTTTGTGCTGCTGATAACGTGGACCTGAAAAGATAAGAAAACCTGAAATTTGATGTATATCACGGTGCATTTTCATTCCTGCTTTCACTCTTATTATTTTTTATCATATGTTACTATGTTGGTTTTCGCCATTGTTTTATCTGTAACAGTCTTAATGGCTGTTGTGAAACTCAGTTACACATTTCGTCGTCATTGATTTTTACCTCTGTCTTGCTCATTGTCTTATTGTTATATTGAATGAGAAGATTTCAAGACTCAATAAACTATTGACTCTCTTGTCAGTCAAATATTATTGCTATTGGCTAAATAAAGGGAACACCACTGGAGTCAATTCATATTTCAAGTGTCTCCTGTTGTGACGTGAGAGCTGTAATGTAGTGGAAAGCGAGAGCTCGATCAGCTCGTGCTTGTGATACTGAGTTGTAATTCTCCTCTCAGTGGGGATTGGTTTTTACTGTTTGGATCATTATTTTCCTCATAAGTGTTTGCATTATGCCGATCCCTGCTTTCCCTGTGCTCAGTTTCTGCTGTCAAATGAGGGTTTACTCAGCGATGGCAAACAGAGGGAAATGATTGTGAATGTTTTCATAAATGGTGATGCATTACTGAAGGACTGACATCCCTTATGGCAGGATTATGTCTCTGTGTCTGTCATGATGATTTTTTAATCTAACGCCCCGCCTGACATCCACTCACTTCTACCTCTGTCCTCTACTGTTTGGGGTATTAAGTGCTTTTTGAGAGCTAATTGTTAAGCTGCTTTCAGTGCTCTGTCCACTTCAAACATCAAATTAAACATAACATGCTATTTTTTTAATCCCTGACACTCTTATTGGCCACTAGAAATGCTCCTTCTTCTTATTAGATTTTAAAATGAACAGGATGTTTCATCAGTTCATTGAAAGGACACTAAGCTGTGCTTTAAGCAAAATGCTAACAACAGCATGCTAATATGTTCACAATGACAATACTAATATGTTTCACATGTATAGTGTTTACCATGTTCATTCTCTGAGTTTAGCATGTTAGCATGATAACATCACCTTATTAGCAATGAACACGAAGTGCAGCTGAAGTAGATCGAAATGTCGATATCATTTCAGTTTATGAAAAGACTGGGAATCACAACCCTGCACATTGATGAACCAAATTTCATGGCAATCAGTCCAGTGTTTGTCAAGATTTCACTTTCATTTCACTCAAAACTGTCAAACGTGATGTCATGGTGATGCACAAGGAAAAGTGAGAAGGTCCCTCAATCAATAGGGTACATCATCTGGTAAACCATAAATGTTTGTGCCAATCCAAAGTGAGATATTTTTCTGGCTCAGTGAAAACGTTGACCTGCCGGTAGTCAAAGTATCACCAGAGTTGCGAGGATTCAACCTCTGGGGAGTATGCATAGCTGTACTTAAAATATGAAGGCAATCCATCCAATACTTGTTGAGACAATGTGCTGCAGAAGAATCAGGGGATCATCAATGTCAGTAGGATTCTCAATCTAAAGACCATGAAAGTCTGTACATTAGTTAATGGTGATGGTAATCCATCTGATAGCTGCTGAGATTTTTCAGTCTAAACCAAACTGGTGGAGCTTCGCTGCAATTCAATCTATGTGGCCTCAGTTCACTGTAACTTAGTTTACAACAAACAGTAAGGCAGCTAAAACAAAGGACTCTCCTCAGGATTGTATCACTCTATTCCCTGTATTACTGATCTCTCTTCTATTCCTGCCCCTCAGCTCAACTCCCGCTTTGACTGCCAAACCTCAGTCACATCTCCGGTGGGTATAATTGAGAAGGAGTGCTGGAGTTACAGAATGACAGAAACTTCTTAGAGGACTGATTTCTCCACCCCCACCCTCTTTTCTTTCAACCACTGCTCAGAGAAGTAGCCAGTCAGCAGAAAGTGAGCTGAGGGATTGCTTTGTGGCAGTGCAAGTAATGTGAATAAAAAAGGGGGACTCTTATCAGCTGTCAGTTTCGTGTTTTTTTATTCTGGTGACAGATAGAAGCGATGGATCCTTTATCTGTGCTGCCTTGGCCAACATAGGCACAGATTGTACTCTATGTACGTACAGTAGTAACACAGACTCATACATGCCTGCAGGCATACCTTTACACACAGGTACATTGTAGGCTCCAACGCATCTCTACAGACACTTATGCCACCCAGGAAGTGTGTTCCACCTCCCTGTCATTTCAAAAGAATTTTGGGAGTAAGGGTTTTTCTGCAAACTCATTCACTGCCAAATCAGAAGAAAACAGGGAAGAAATGCAATTAAAGCTGGTTGTGATGGCGGCCATGGTCTTGCATTATTCAGAGCTCAGCCGCTGGTCTTAAGGATGCTGTCCATGCTTTACTGACGAGCTCCTCTGTCAGGCTTTCCAGAGCATTAATTGCTTTGATTTTTTGGAAGACAGCTGACCAGTCAGACCACCACAAAATTCATGTCACTGACCAGCAAACAAAACAAAACTGACATCATTCATTTGGAGCAATTTAATCCTCACAAAGCCTGTGGAGGAACATGAATGTCACCAGTCATGACTCAGGATCTGAGCCAACATGAATGATTGATGCCGTTGAGACCGTGTGCCTACCAATGTTAAAAAACGTGGCTATTTATTTTTAGTTACTTAACAGCTCTCCCTTGAAAGGAATAAAAGCATAATGATGCAATAATATGAAAAAATTAGATCATAAGATCTGGTTTTATATCAATAAGCAGAACTCATGCACATACTGTACATCAGGCGGCCTTTGATCATATTTTTTCCTTTATAGAGGCGATGCTGCTTAATTCCCACCAGTTCTTAAATATTTATTAATACATATTAAATATTCAATATCAATATTTAAACACTCGGACAAAAATGAAACAACGGAAAAATAAAAGCAAGTATGGTCTAATTTTAATTTAAAGGAATATTGCATGCAGTAAGGCTGTCATTATCATTCGATTTGAAAAACCTACAATAGAAAGTTTCCTTGCGCACACACACACACACACACACGCACACACGCACACGCACGCACACACGCACACGCATGCGCACGCACACACACACACACACACACACACACACACACACACACACACACACACACACACTTATCAGACCAACACCACGCTCAAACTACACCTCCTAATCGCAGTTATGCTGAGCTAAATGTTTTGTAACATCACCCTTGTCTTGTTTGCAAAATTTCTAAAAGCTTACAATTTGCAGAGGCTGTAAAAAGCCATTTTCTCCACTGATGAGGTTTTGTTTGTGAGCCTCGTCATTGAAATTGATTTCCCCACTGTTTCTGTTTCTGTGGTTGCCGACTGCTCTGCCACCTCAGCAAGTGTAAGAAAACATTGTTTCGAAGTGGCACAGTGCTGCACACGAAGTCCTACATCTGGATTTAATGTCAGGGAAAACGAATGCTGCTTTATGTGCTTTTCTGAACTGAGAAATAGGGAAGAAGAGAAGGTCATTATGCATCTGTGATAGGAGCGACCGGGGAGAAGGGGGCTCACTTCAGGGGGAGCAGCAGTTGTATGAGCATGGCCTTAACCCCCCTGGCCCCCTCTTGGCAGCGCCCCAGGCCATACTGAAGAATTGAATACATATATGGCACTAACCTCTGAGTTGACTGGAACTGTTTCTCTTTAGTGAGGCCTCTGATGTCAGATGGTAGTGATGATGATGATGATGATGATGATGATGATGATGATGATGATGATGATGATGATGCTGCTCACAGCAGGTTTTCCAGGTTAGGGTCAGTCATTTTTAAGCAGTCACGTTTGAAAAGAGCTGCTCTCAGTAGTAGACCAATGCTATGCAGCTCAGAGGCTTCATGTTGTTGGTTGTCAGGAACATCAGCTGGTTCCACAGCGAATATGTTCAGTTCATTTTGTTTACTTTTGATGTCCTGAAACCTCTCATTAAATGCTTCGAGGAGTTTTCACACGCAGCAGCATATTCAGATGTCATAGCAGGCTTTAGTTCTCGCAGAGTAGGAAAATGCAGTGTTTCCTCTTTCCAGCTGCACTTGCCACATCTATAATTTCACTTCAAATGATTTCACATTTGAAAGCAGAGAGCTGAGAAGCTGCTGCAGCTTGAGGTTCAGCTCTGAGAGGTTCTTGGTTAATGTCCATCATGAAGGCCAAATCACACACACACTTGCTATCACAGCTTCCACAACAGGTTTTCCTTCATCTCTATGAATTGTTCCAGTCAAACTGACATTTTGGAACAGTTTTACTTTGTCTGGTGCTCGCAAGCTCCACAGCAGCTACAAGGCACTCCTTCACAAATCCTCCCTTTGAATGAGGTTTCTTAGCTCTTAGCTCGCTCACCACAAAACCTGCATAACACTGTCCCTGTCAGAATGTGGTCTTGTGTAAGCTGCTCGTTGGCCATCCAAATCCAAAGAGTTAACTTTATTCAAGCACATTTGTTCTTGCAGCGCCTCCAGCTTAGCATGTTTGTAGCTGTAATGATGCTTGAGATTAGCCTTCTTCATCACTGAGTGCGTCCCCACAAACTAACATAGACAGAAGGACTTGCCTAACCCTAACCCGCACTGTAAAACTGCAGCAATATTCGACACTCAGATGAAGATGACATGAGTGTAAAGGTGGTGAGCGGTGGTTCATACAGATTCACCCTCGAGACTGGGGTTTGTGTCTCATGAGAAACCAAAAGTGATTTTTTCTTAAAACCTAACCAAGTACTTTTGATGCCTAAACTTAACCATTCTGGCTTTGTGTGTCACTGGGATCAGTATGTGTTGGATGGCTGCAGCGGCTGCTCTGAGAGTCTAATATTGGGTTTATGTTGGAGTTAGTTGAAAGCCTGGTGTGTCTCATGCATATATTAAAGGATACCTTGTGTATTTGACACAGAGAAGTGGGACAAAGCGTTGGTATTTGACGCACTGGAAATGAGACAGGTTGGCTGTGTTTGATAGATCTGAATCCAGGCATCTGTTGGGGTGAATGAGTGTTTAATTCCTCTGCGCCACACAGCTGAGTGATCGTCAAGTTATTGATCAGTAATCAGTATCAATACCTCCCAAAATATATTGTGGGGATTTAGTGTTTAAGTGCACATCTTATATGGAATTTCTTGTGAATAGTCACAGGGAGTGAGTGTGGATGGATCAACCATGCTTCATGCAAACACTCAACCCATAACTTTCATATTTTAAATTGTGTTCAAGGTCAAGAGCTTTAGCAGTTAACTGTTGCATTGGTCAAAAGATCCCTTGTGAAACAGACCAGCTATAAAAGATTTAACACTGAGTCAGTCTCTTGTTAAATGTTCTTTATAATCTTGTTTTTTCCGTTTTAACAGTATTCAGGCACTTGTGTTTTGGAAAGCACATGGTCACACAATGGTTATTATAAGAGCTTCATGGTTACATTTGTCAAAAGCTGAGTCAGACTATCAAAATATCTTTGCAATGGTCACTGACACTTCTCCATTCCCTTTTATGAGCCTTCATAAATAGTGAATATAGAGTTGCCTGACATACAGACATGTTACATCACTCTGACATGCAGCCAAGGCCTTAGGAAAAGAAATGTCTCAGAAGTAAATCCATATTATGCAGCAGGGTTGCACATTATACATTGGAGGAAATATTCATCCGCACAAATAATTCAATCATGTTTTGAATTGTTACACAAGGTGGAAAAAGGTTTCAAGTGGAACTGTCAGAGTAAATCAAATCATTTAAAGTTTGTTTCATGTTGAAATGGTAGAATACTTCAATAGGATTAAGCTTATGTTAATTAATTCATAAAGAGTATTAAATTATGAAAAAATCACATTCAGTTTAATGATTGAAAATAATGATTTGGAATTTCATTAAATCACTTGCGGCCAGCTTTGCAATGGACTTTTTTCTCAGTTGTTCTGTCAGGTCCAGTCCCATGGGCTCAATTAAATTAGACTAATGTGATTTTTTTTGATGACTGTTGGATATTAATCTTATACATCCACATTCCCAACCCCCCTCTGTGAAAGTCGGTGATTGGGGTCAGCTTCAGAACCACATCCCTGAGCTGGGTGGGATTAATTACCTATTAAAGGGATATCTGATGCATCTATCTCATCTGATGCAATTTTTACTTTACTAAACAAAACATGTCTTAGCAGTACTATTCACATCATCTATCCAAATCCCATTAGACACAATAGCCTGTATGTCGAATATTTTTCAGGAGTGCACCCTTGTGGTTCTGCTTGACATTTAGGATTAAACCATCAAGCTAATGACAGCTTCAGCAATGCACTGCAGCTTGATGTCGGAGACACATACCACACATGTAAATGTAATGATGAAGACAGTATCCAGTTTTTATGTGGTGCATGCATAGCTCTAGATGTGTTAATGTTTTTGGGTAAATTAAATAATGAAATTCATAAGTACAAGGTACCTGATGCTGTGCAGAAATGTTGGACAAAGTCAACATTTAGTGTGGTATTACGTTATCTCTCACTGGCAGAGCTGAATAAAGCCAAAAGTAATCGTCTGAAGTGCATCTTCATACATATTTTGCTCCTTTCCTTCTTCAGCTTACACCACCATGATTTAGGTTTACAAGGTGTTAAAGCGCTGTTCCCAGTGAAAATCATCTGGTACATATGTTGTGACAGGATATATTTTATGACCAACAGCCTCTTTGACCACACAAAATCCAAGGCAGAAGAGGCATCACAGTCACTCCTACACTGTTAGAAGGAAACGTGGAAACACTGTAGCCACAATGTTAACAGGCTGATGTGTAGACTATGCTCACTATCATCAATCATCACTGGCATGCTGCATGTTAGCATGCTAACAGTTGATGATTGACACTAAACACAAAGTACAGCTGATGCTGATGGGAATGTCAGGTTTTAGCCATAAACCAACATATTGGACAGATTCAAATTTAGACCTGATGATGATGCTGGATGGTGAAAAGCTAAATTAGGATTAGCAAAGTTAATAGTTGTAGATATTTCACTCAGAACCACAAATGTAAGCCTCATGGCGCCACAGCATGAAGAGTCAGGAATCACCAAAGTCATTAGGATGCATCATCTGGACACCATGAATGTCTCTACCGAATTTGGACCATTCACATGACACATATTGAGATATTTCCCTCAGTGGTAGACCAACCAAAGGATACTGTCACCCCTGGAACCCCAACTGGTACCATGGCAAAAAAAGATTCTCATTCAGTTTTTTGTCAAAACATGTAAATACATTTATTTACACTTTCAATTAACTTTCAACTGCACATTTTCTATACAGACTAAATTTTGGCACTAGACAGTGCTGCTCAAAACTGGCCTCACAGTGTGCTTTAGGAACAAACAACAGAGGCTGTATCTAGTATTTTTCTACATATATTAGTGGTGTGGGCCAGGATTGCCTCTTCCTATTAGTTCCATTCATTACCCACTGGAGGGAGGCCTAATGTATCTTCTCCCTTGCCACCGTCATAAGCCTCAGATTGGTTCTGGGTGGTCGGTGGACTGCAGCCTGCCGCAGAGGAAGCATATTGAGCTTCTCCACAACTTTACTTGGGGTCATTTCATCAAAGGAGGGGCCTTCTGATTAACTTTCTCTCAGCCTCATTGCTTTGAATGCCAAACACATAGTTTTCATTGGGGGCTCTACTGTCCCCTGATTCTGTACATTAACATTACTCTGCTTGATGAGACGTTAAGAGAAATGTTCCAGTCAAAGTAAATTATGTAAACAGTCATCATGGATGGATTTTTAAAGAGTAGCTTCACCGAATAGCATTACAAAATACAGTGAAAGTTGAAAAGTTGATATGAAATGATTGCAAAGTGCAACATATAGGTTTACATTTGGTCAGCTGTTTATATAAATATCAAGGGCTCAGATGGGACACAGAGGCTGAGTGTCTGGCCTGCTGGCTCAGGGTTTTTGTATTTTTAGCCAAAGGCTGCTGATGAACTTTTGCTCAGCCTCATTGCTTTGAGAGCCAAACAGATTCCTCTTGGTCAGTCTTCTGTTTCAGGCCTACACATTAGTGTTTCCCCCATATGATGAGAAAAGAGTCAAAGTGATGAATTTTCTTCTGCACGAACTCCACTAACTTCCAACAATTTGTGGACAGCATGAATTCAGCCAAACACTGTGGTCAACTCAAGTATTCACTTGTTAATCACAGTGATTTATGTACGTAAGTAGTATCAAGGGCACATGCTTTGTATTGGTTAAAAACAGCTAAATCCAAAACAGCTAAAAAGTGCCACTGCCTCAGTCATGACCTGATATCCTCTATTTCATATCAGTGTTTGGATGAAATGTAAAGACAGAGCCTTCTGTCTGACTGCTTGCCACATATTTAAGGAGCCACAATTGTTTTGTTTGCAGGATGTTAGTTTTTAAATACAGAAAAGTATTATTCTCACAACAGGCTTAATGGCCTCATTCTGTAGAACATGACATTCATTGTCATTGTATCCTGTGAGCGGGAAGCCAGTGAGGGATCACTGACAGCTGTACTGACCATTCAGACTGGGGAAAAATGGCAGATGGTGAGATTTCTGGCTTTGGGTGCATTTACAGTTTTTCACTTGGAATCGGTTCATTGTAATAGTTATTTTACTTAATGCTGACATTTACTTTTGGATGAAATTCTTATAATTTATTTTAATGAAACAGTTCAGCATGCAGAATGATCACCACTTTGAGTTACTCACAATAACTGCTTATGTGTGTGACATTAGGTGGCTTTCAAATCATCAATTTATCATGGTGGTCTAAAACTTCACATTTGTGAACACATTTTCCCGCAGGGAAAGCATTGGAGGTTTGCAACCTTTGGATCTCCATCTGACGGTATAGATCTTCTTGTAACAACATAATATACATCCAGAAACACTTCAACCCTCTGGGCAGGGGGTGTCGCAGAGGTGGGGTACCTTTCTGCAGGGTATCACCACGCTCTTGACAGCAAATGGTGTCAGCTTTAATTGGAACAAGCACAACGTAATGGAGCGTGTCAGATGGCTTCCACTGTGCCTGAGAGGAGGTATGGCTTCTAGGTTTCTTCATGGTTGGAAGGTCAGAGAGGGAGGGGGAGATGCAAAAGTAAAATGCAAGCAGATGGAAATAGAAAGAAGGAAAAACCAAAGGAAGATTTTATTCCACTTCATCACTGCAAATCAAAGCTGACATGAAAACCTGTACATTTCTCCACAGCGAAAGAGTTACGAGATATTGCAAGAAATTCAACAGCCTGCAACAGTGTCAGATGTCTTTTACTCGTTGCTTTTATGTGCATAGGAATTACTAGGACAACAGTTACCTACATTTTAAGACATCCTGGTCATTTCACAACTTTAAGAGACCAGAATGAACAAACTAAATACTACAGAATAAAGTATGAAACAGAAAAAGAAGTATGCAAAGGCTTACTGTAATGTTGCTCTCCCACACTGGAGAACAGTGCCTAAATACCTAAAATATTAAAGATGATGTCTGAGAGTCAGGGCAAGACGTAAAAGCACGACGAGACTAGAAAGACGGAGGAGCTGAAAAAAGTTGAAGGTGTTGCATTTTGATGAAAGGAAAAAAAGGCCATGTTTTTGATGCAAATATCAATCTAGATGGAAAAAGGCATAGTGGAAGATAAAGGGGCATCATTTAATTAGGAGAGGAGATATGCAGAGACAAATATAGTAATATAAGATACTTTTCTTCAAACTGCCTTTTAAAATTAATTTCCTGAAATGCAGTGGTAGAAAAAACACATTAAAATACCAAACAGTCTCGAAGGTACAGGCATTGTGCTGATGCCGAACAACTGTGCTCCAGGCGCCACTCCAGGGTAAACAAGTGAAACCTTGTACGTGTTTTTCTTTTTTTAAGAACAAATTTTGTATTGTTGACTTAACCTAAATTCATGAATATCTTGTTGCTAGCGGAGTACACACCTATCTTCCATTTGTTGAATGATTTAATGTTTTTATTGGCCAACAGAAATGTCAGTGATACTGTTCTGACCTTCATTGTGTCTGCTGGGAGTGTAATGATACGCTGTAGGGTTCAGGTAGAGGATTCACAATGTTTGAGACAAAGTCTAAACTTGAAAAATCCCGTTTTAGGAATCCAGCTTCTAAATTTCTGAGAGTTCTTTTTCACACGTTGCAAAATGTAACCAGGGAGAGTTCTCAATAACCACTGCAATGAGAAACCGCTGCAATTATAACATCCCTGAAAATAGATTTAACGTACAAATGTGACATGTTGTTGACTCTGAAGTGAGCGTCTCTTACTGTACTTGCACACAATCTTTGTCTTGTAAGATGTCTTTCTTTTGCCAATGTCTTCCTTCATTTGAAAACCAAAATTCTGCCACACACAGACTTGAAATCTGCAGTGTTCTTGTATTATTTTGAGCCCATTTGCCTGCAGCATCCCTTTTTTGTAATGTAAATTTATTAATCATAAACATTTATTAGGTTGTTAGTCTCTACTGTCAGCAAAATATTAAAAACATCAAACAGACTTGATGCACTGGACTGTTTTTCCCCTTCTGTTTGAACAGCTGTGAAACTGTTATCTCAAGGTCATTTACATTTACGGATACAAAAAGCCTCACAGCCTGATCCTCTACATACCACTTGTACTTAAAGCCAGATACATTAAGATTCTCCTCACATGCAACATGCATAAATGATCTTAAGTAATGTGAACTCGACTTAAGGTTAGAAATAATAGATCAAAGTGGGGAATTCGACTGCATTGATTTTGATTCATGTGTCACTTCTGATGGTAAAAACTGATGAGATGGATGCTGCGCTGTTGCATCAGAGGTGTAGTGATGAAAATCGCTGGCAAAAGAAGGAACGAGCGAAGAGGATTCCAGTATGACTAAATGATGAACGCATGAGGGCGCGGGCGGTTTTGCAAGGCCAGGCGCTGGGATGATCAGACTTTGAAACTAATCTCTTTTATATATTTATGTGTCTTTAAACTCTCACTCTGGCTCGTCAGATGGGATTGCACACTGCGATTGGACGTCAGGTACACAGCTGGAGAAATTCACAGATCCTGTGAAGTTTTGGTGGGGCAGAGAGTTTTACAGGTGTCCACTGGGTGTCGCTCTTCAGTCTTGGCTGTGAGATTCACCGTACCAAGACCAGCGCCTAATCATGGAGGGATTACACATTACTGTAAATGTAGCATCTTCATTTTGGCTGTTAGTTACAGTAACAATTCTGTGGCATTAAACAAAATTAAATATTTGCACTGTTTCTGCACACAGCTATGACACATACTGGAAATACTGGACTGGTACTATTACACATGCAGATACGTTACACACATTACACAGATACAACTGTTGGTGTTCCAATTATTATTATTTTTTGTTTTACCAAACTGAAATAACATTGCACTTTGGCTCAATCAAAGAGAGACTGATAATAATTTGCCTTCTTTGAATTCACAGGGATAGTCTGGTGGACTTCTACACCCAATTAAAAAGACAACACTTCTCTTGTTCAGTTATAAAAAAATCTGCTAAAGCATTAATGCAGGATTGTTTAAAGAGAGGCTCTGTATACAGTATTAAGGCAGGAAAGATATAGGACAGATGCAGCAATGTGAGGCTTCTGCAGTAGCTACCTTTTCTGCTCATCTTAAAGCAAAGGGTTGTAAAAATCCATCTTTTCCTGGAACTTAAATGGAGACAGTGATGTGCTGTTAGCTCCTGTCCACCGTTTTTTCTCCTCTGCTTCCTTGTTCCCTTGGCAGGAACAGGCATTTAGCCTCTGTGCCTCCTGTTTGCTGAGGCAGTGACAGCTCGCTCTGCAGCACTGCTGTGGGAATAACTCCCAGTATGGACCTTAACACCCTGGAGAGCTTCCACTGCAGGGTACAGCCAGTTAAGTCAGAAAGGGAGAGGAGGAATATGTTGTATACAGTAGGTATATATTCTGTGGCTCCTGCAGATGGATTGTTACAGAGGACCGACAAATGTAAGATTTTGGTTCTGCTAACGGCTTGTTGCTTGCAGAGTTTGGGGTAAGATGGGACGAAAGAGAAAGAAGGGAATAAAAATAGATGGAAGTTGGAGTTTTCTGTTGCATCATATTTTGATGAGAACCTCAGACTCGGCATTCAGCTCAGATACAGGGTGGTAATAACTGAAGAGGAGGCTGCAAATCAGAAAGATCTTGATCATAACAAACCTCCACTCCTCATATGTGATGTGAAACATTGTTAGTCTGATGTGAGATTGCTTTAAAATATGCTTGGCACTGCTCCCATTAACCATGCAAACATTAAAGAGAATGACTGAAGGCTGGAGGTGCGTGGCCCAACTTGTTTTAGTAAACTCAAATAAACCACTTTAAATCTAATTCACTTGTCAGGAGCTGGAGCAGAGCTGCTTCCTCTCTTTTGACACATTCATTTAGGTTCATCAAGGTTGTCGGCTAATGCCATTGCTGCCGTTAATGTGGGCACTTGAGGCTGAACAGATGCCTACTTGGCTGCCTTCAAGCTCAGCCACAGAACAGCTTTTTTCTTCCATCTTTTTGCAAACCTCCAGTGGTTTAACTTAACTTGTCTTATGTCTTATCTTAACTTGACGCAGCAGTGCACAGGTGTTCTCCACGACCCAATGACATCACTGATGGGTGTAGTTACAGTAAATACAAAGAGTTATGGAAGGATATTTCAATACCATGAGTTGCAAAACACCCAGAGAGCAGCATGTCATTCTTCAGATGAAGCTGACCCATGAAAATCAGTAACTTCATTGGTCCTTTTGGTTTTCTTTCTTTCTTTTCTTTCCTTTTTCCTTTAGTACACTTAAGGTATTGGGCAAAAAGGGAAGGAGTACCCAGTGTCATGGACTCTGGTGGAGCTTCTTAGCCCCACCCTCCTGCTCACACCCCTCTGCTCATCCTCCACTCAACTCTGCCAGCTTTTCCCGCCACTGCTCTGTCCACACCCTACTGCACTCCCCCTGCATTGACTGTCAGCCAATCTGTGGCCAGCCTGCTCTGCCACCACACACCTGTTTCTCATCTGCTCATTTGCTCCTCAGTATTTATACCGGTCAGCGTCCCTTTGTTCTCTGTCAGATTGTTGTTAGTGCTTATGCCTGTCTCATATCCCATATACTGCCTGTTTTTCTGTTCTGCCTTTTTGGATTTTTGACCTGTGCCTGTTACCTGATTTGTGCTTTTGACTGCTGACTCTGTACCTCTGCCTGATAAAACTACTTTCTGGTATTGACCCTAGCTGCAAACTGTATTCTGCTCTGCTCAAAGGACCCAGTAAACCTGCTGTTTGTGCCACATATCTGTCTCTGCCTGGTGATTCTGCACTTGGATTCTCTCTGGTTTGTGACACCCAGGATGAATTAAAGGCACCTTACTCAATCAGTGGTCACTCAACAGGCTTACCATATAGTAAGGTCTATGGAGACTCAGGTGTTCCCAGTAACTTAAGTGTTCAGTATTGATTATGTGATTGACTGGTCACTCATTTACACCGAAGCAGCAATCAGTCACAAAACTGCCTCTGCTTTGTTTGCTGACAAAGACTTGATGAATAGTGGCATTATGAAATAAAAAATGTCACTGGAGAAAATGATGCTGTTACAGGAAATAACATGTAATAATATCAAGCTGAGTTTTCAGATGTGTTGGATTATTTCCATTTCAGGGTTCTTCTTATCTTATTCGTTCTTTGTACTCATTTATATGTGTTTCATGGTGAATTTAAGCACTGAGCCCTTGGGGTTTCCATGGAAGGCAATGCCAATAGGTAAATAATAATAATAATAAAAAAAACCCCCACATACATACATATGGTCAAGTTAACAATAATAAATATGCAATGGCCAGTTAGACTGTTAGATTAAAGATTGCTGAGAAGCATTTTAAACTTTTTATGAGTTATGTGGTTGGTGTGGGAAAGTTAGGCATGTTATTTACATAAATCAACTCATGTAACTTATGTAATGTAAATTAAATAGAAGTGAATGGTGACTATTATCATCACATGACAGACGAACACCTGTCTCCTGGCTGAAAGTTTGACCCATCCAGCTCCCCTCCCGGCTGCGTGAACTGTTCTCATTACACCAAGGTGGTGCCTGCAGAAATGATGCTAGTGGAGAACCTACAGTGAGACAGTTTGAACTGTAAGGCCACTGAACAAGCTGCCATATTTGACATGTTGGGAGTGAGATGGTGCTGCGCTGAGCAGCTTCCACTCAATCAGCTGGAAATGAAGAGTCGTACAAGAGCACTGTGCTGCAGGTGTGTAGAGCACTTTCATTCCTGTAGGAAAGGCAAAGATTTGAACTGGAAGCCCTGTGGTCACAAGCTCAGGGTCTCTATGGCTACCAGAAGTGCACACAAACTACACCAATAAATGTGTGTGCGCGTGTACCCGGGTATGTAGTACATGTGGTTGAACTAGCACAGACATGTCATTCAGCATGTGTGTCAGATGTGTGATTTAAGTGGGAGCTGTCAGGAGTGAGTCTATGCTGTTCTGATACGACGAGATTTTTCTCCTGTCATATTCTCACTTCTGTCCTCTTTTCCACTTTCCTCCTTCACTTTGCCTTTAATTGCTTACTCTCTTTCTTTTCACACTGTCTATTCACTTTTTCCCTCTCTGTTTTAACAGTTTTGGGCAGGTTACTTGACAAGTGTCATTAGTTACGCACTACATGTTACTGACTAACAGCAGAAATAATGTCATGTAGTTATATAACATCATTTTTACACATCACATCATTATTGTAGATGTGTAGAAATAGAAAAGAAGACTTTGTGGTTAAACAAGCAGCCGGCCAGTGGTTTTTAGGTTTAGGTTATTTACTGGCCATCAACATGCAGCCAAGGCTTGGTGACTACACAAAGCTCACTACAGCATGCAGACATGAACTGAGACTGTGTGGCATTGGTGTGTCTGAGAACATACACACACACCTGCATATTTTGGTGCCTAAATGACTAAGAGGTAGCTGGCAGCTGTGAAATGTGCTGCAATGGCTGTACTGTAATTCTTAGGGGAAAATGCACCTGTCAAAGTATGTCCACTAAGTGCTTGTTTTTGCCTCTGACAGGCTCAGACAGACTTAGATTATTCTAAGCGTCTGACAACATTATGGGAAGGATCTCTACAGAAAACGGCCTTTTTGTTTGACCAGAAACAGCTGCAGTATTGCTCTGTTCAAAGCTACTAGACTCATTTTACCTTGTTCACTGCACGTCATTCAAATTCGACAGAGACAAAACAAAACTCAACAAAACCGTCTCGGTTAGTCTTTCCACTGTTCCAACAATCACTGCTTCTGGTTTGGTCGAACCAGACAGAGAAAGATGTGAAAATATTCTGGCTTTACACACTTTCTCCACTGCTGTTGCTGATGCCTGATCTCCCTCTTGCAGCCATCTTGCTTTTTTCAAACCCGCCTCATATTAGATAAATGGTTGTGATAGGCCAGACACAGATTAGGACAGATAGAAAACCCAGGCTAGTGATAGGTTACTATGATGTGAATTTCAAACTGAATTGTAAAATTACATGACTATAGCATGTTGCTCACGAATTCTTTCTTATCCATCACTGCTGGTTTTCCTATTTCTCTCTCTTCCTCACAGTGCTGCTGTCCCTCTCTTGTCTATCTTTTCCTCCTTTTTTCTCTCCTTTTCTCCTCCCACTTACCACTTCTGTCTCTGTCACTTCTTCCGCTTATTGTCACCCTCTCTGTCTCCCACTCTCACCCCTTCACTCCATCTGCCACCCCCCTCTGTTTCACTGTGCATTGTTTGTCTGTCTCAGTCTCTCTTTGTCTTCACCTCTTTTCTGGTCTTCCTCTCTCTACCTTCTTCTCACAGACAGTCCTCATTAGCAGCAGCAGCCTCTTTTTGCTCCCTGTTTGGAGCCAATGGCCCATTGGTCTGTTGTAGGCAGAGCAATAAATCGCATCAGGCAGGAACCCAAGCGCCCTGACTTCCTCTCCATGTCGGCCAATCAGGACAATTTGCTATGGTTTAGTGAGCGGTGTGGATTTGGGAACAGTGGGCTTGGTACTCAATCCAGTAAGGGTAAATGGAGCAGTAGTATAGTGTCAGTGATGCAATAATGAAGGATTTGTGTTAAGAAGATGCTTATACTGTACATCTATTTGATCACATCAGTTAATTCACTTCATTTGTTTTTAAAATATAGATGTCTCATCTGTTAAATTATTACAATGGACACAAGCATTCCCACTGAAAATGCTTCAAATCCATATTTTCTCAAAAGCAATTCAGGTATTGACATTGCTCTGCACACAGTAAAAAAGAGAAGTGCAATGAAAATACAAAATACGAATTGTCTTTTAAATGGCAGTAAGCAAATTAAACTGATTTCTTCCCTCATGTATTTGGCGTCCTTTGGTGCAATGCCGCACAGATAAACTGGCACTGGGCAAAAATGAGCAACCAAATCATGAGTACAGATTGATTTTTGAGCTTGATTTGTACCCAATCTGCAGTGGTATATAATGATTCAAGTAAACCATCCTCTTACTCTGACAACAACTTTTTCTGGCTATGCATACTCATAAAACACCAGGCAAACCACACACTGCCAATGATTGCAAAAGAAGCAAAACAACCTTAATTCAGTGTTGCAAACTAAGTCTACGCTGTCTGAATTACTGTGACAAACTGTAGCTTACTTTTAACGGTGTGGGTGGTGACACGTGTTTTTCCCTTGAGACTTACCATGGCCATAAAAAGTCACTGCAGTGTGATGAGACGATTCTGTACAACTGGAAAGCTAACCTGTATTGAGGACACTCTGCTTGACTTGCATGCTGGGTCATATAAAGATGAATTTCTTGGTACCAGTTGCCTTCTATGACCATGCTGTGTGCAGTTTACTTCTATCACGTTGCAAGATATTTCAGGACTGAAGTAAAAACTTCAAACATGTTTCTCTTTCACTACTATTTGGGGCTGCCAAGTTACACAGCTTTAATGATCCCTTTGGGGAAACTGCTGTTGCAGCAGCAAGTAGTAACAATAAGAAGAAGAGCAATGAAGAGTAGAGCATGAGATAAGGAAAATGAAAAATGGATGTATGAACACAGCATTTTTGACATCCCCAACAGTCAGTCATATTAAGTAGAAAATATGTAAATGAAAATTACCCAAACTGGGTTACAATGTTCACATGAATGGCAAAAAATAACAGCAGCAGATAAGAAATTATTTAAACAAACACTATAAAGTGTAGGATTTCTGCCAAACATCAACAGTATGCAACTGTATACAGAGTGTAACAAATGACAATATGGAAAAGACTGCAGCATATACTGAAGGTGTGCATGCTTACATTCACATTAAAAGGTCGTATGACTCTATAATGTACTTAATTAACACTATTTATATTTAATTCAAAATTTAAATAGGCACTTAACATGCAAACATTGGCTATTCGGTGCCTCCCAGGGGAGACAATTAGTAGTTCTCAGCTGCACAAGTTACGACATTGTAAACATTTAATGCTTACCATGCACGTAAAATATGAAAAGACAAAGAAAGACGAAGTGAAATATTGATTCATATGACGACACATTAGAATAGCATATTTATTTATGATTTAACTGACTTATTTTATGTTTACAGCGCGCTTCTCATCTGAACCTTTTCTGGTTCTGTGTATTTGAAAATTATCATAATGAATGCACAATGATCCAGGCAGTAACACTGTCTAGCAGCAGAAAACATGTCTGGAAAACTAGTCAGCCTTTTTCAAGGATGAACATGCATGTGTTTTGCTTCTCTGATCATATCACTGCTAAGGATGGAATTGACCTTTTAGGTTCGGGTAAGGCAGCAGCTGAATGTTGCAGAGACACTGCTACACCGATGGCTTCATCTACATTCAGACTCATGCTATGTTGAATAGTGGTATAAGCAGGTAATGACTAGTTAATGGGCTGTGCACAACATGTGTATAGAATAAATGTGTACAGGGCATGTATATTGAGCTAATTCCACATACTATGAGTATGCAGGGAAATTAATTTGAGAGGGTTATGTTTGGGTGGTATATATCTGTGCAAATGTCTGTGCTCGAGCTTTGTGTGTCTGCACATGTTTTTGAGTGTGTGGATGCAAGTGAGAGGGAGATGTGAAGCTGTAGTTGTGCTGCTGCAGTGAAATACTGAAGCAGAATCACTGAAAGCAACGATTACACGACACACCCACCACTGACAGAAAAAATGAATTAAAGGGATGCATCACAAATTTAGCAGACTGGTCTGCTGGACAACCTACATGTTCAAAAAAAAGAAGATTGAAGATCCATTTGTGTCTCTACTGCAGATGAATGAGTTAGCAGTAGTGTTAGCAGTATCACTCTGCAGTATCCTGTATTGTTGTCTGGGACCGTTTTGTACTGGCATTACATCAAAACTGAGATAATGAGAACTTGTAGTTGCTCAGAAGCTAAATGGTGACTAATCTCTCAATAAAATGCCATCTTACCTCCTTAATTTGATTTATTTCCTGTTGAAATTGAGGATGTCAGGGAAGGACATAACCTTGGAAGTGTAAAGCAATGGGATATTGGTTAGGCAGTTTTATTTGAAGGGCAGGGCAGAGGGGGCAGCATGGTTCAATGGTTTTACTGTTGACATTCTTTTTAAATGTAAAATCAGTTTTCTGGGCCAGATTGTGTGTGTCATGTCACATTTCCCTGAAATATAAACACATAACATGCATTTTAACACTATAAGAGACCAGCTTTTTACTTTTTACTTTCATGAACACACCTGCTCCTACATGTAACATTTCACTTTCACAGTACAGGATGGGGAGAAGCAGGGAGTGACATCTAAAGCACCAGAGACTCTGAGGTCTTGCATTTTGCTCCCCGTGCCTTGTAAAAGGTTATGTGCTTCCCAGTCGCCCATTGTTAAAAAAAAAATCCAAGCTTTTGTGCAAAGCCATCATACTGTTTACAAGTAGGTGTATGTACAAAGAATGGAGAGGGGAGGACGGAAATGTCAGAGAAATGTCAAATGCCTGCTGGCTCTGTCCGTTGTATTTCTCCGGCTGAAATGTTCTCTCCAGGGAAGAGGGTCCCGGCCAGGGTGACTGTGGTAGTCCAAGGTCACACTTGTTGGTGACTTTGAACAAAACCACAGCTAATGCCGTATGAATGGATTAAGTGAGAAACAGGAAAGGGTTAAAGGAGGAATTCATAAATTATTCATTGAATGGGCAGAGGAATGCTGTAGATTGTTCAAAACAGTGGAGAGATTGATAGATGGATGGGCAAATGATTGATAGATGAAAGAGTGGATGAAAAGATGGTTGATAGGACAGTGAAAGAAGGAATGACAGATGGATAAGTAGCTAAAGGGAAAACTATTCATGAATGGGCAGATAGATGGATGAATAAATGGAGGATAGGGTTACACAAATGGACAAAGAATAGACTGATGATGAATGATTTAGTGGATGGATGGATGGATGATTGATGCATGGGTGGATGAGTCAGTGGATGACTTTAAGTACTGTTGGATATGAACAGAAGTTTGGGGATAAATTAATGGAAGAGTTCATGGATTGATGCATGCAGGATAAATGAATGAATGGATGAATGGAGGAATAAATGACCATTTGTACATGAATACATAAATGATGGACAACTGCATGATTTTTTTCTAAGAGAAGGAATACATAAAGGAGAGGAGAGAGAAGGAGTGGCTACTTGGTGGATAAATGACAGACAGGACGTAACTGAATAAACTGACAGTGGAAGGACAGACAAATATATGAACAGATGGGGATGAACAAGTGACTACAGCTCTGTGCTAGACGATGGAAATTATTTTGATCACAGAACCAATATCACAAATCAAGCGCCTCTCCATACACCCTTCTCATTGCTGCCTCCCCTTCCTCTGGTGACATCCTGCGGCAGTGAGAAATTGCCTGTCTTCACTCTTTTGATTTGCTTGTTTGTGCGGTGCTAATTTATGGCTTAATCAATTATCCATTAAAGCCTCTTTCACATAAAGACTAGAGATGGTAGTTTCCAGCAATACTGTTGTGCTTAATATGCATTAGCATGCCTATCATCCACCACTTCCCCCTTTATCGTTAATGGGCCGAGGCACTGTTCCAGCTTTTATTATGTGTCATGCATCTGTAGATTTTTCTCCCCTTCTTCTTGCTTAATGGCTTAACTGAAGCACAGTACCGCACTAAATACTATGTATGAGATCTCCATTGTAAAGTGACAAATCATTTATTGCTGCACTACCACAACCACTTAAACTGCCAACAACAGCTTCAGTTGGTCTGGAACTGAAGTCAGTTCTATGTGTTACCAAGCCAGGAGGAGGGCTTGTTTCAGGCCAAATTATCAATGACGCCACTTTTGGACAAATAAAAACATTAAATTTGGTACACTAAATTAAGGCTCAATTTCTCACCCCAAAACAAGACGGTCCCCATCAGCACAGGCAAGTCTTCAAACAGAGACAGAGCAGTGAGACGTTAATGAGCCAGACGACAATTTCTTTGCAGTAAAAGTCAGTATATATGTTGAAAGTTAAGAACCACAGAATCTTTTTAGTAATATCAAAATACCTTATGTTAAAATACAGATTCAATTAGGCGAGTGGAAAATAACCAAACGTGACCGCAACAGAATGGTAATATTATCTAAATAAAAGAACTACTTCTGGACCTGCAGGGGCTGCAGCTGAAAAGGGGGATTGCTGGGCAAAAGGCCAGCTGATTCTACAGAAAAAAACACTGGAACCAGGCCCATTTTTTGCAATATGCGGACTATGTGTTTGCATTATATAATATGATAATGAGATTTGCTTTCAGCAAGAAAACACATCTGTGAACATATGCTACATCAACACAATAGACACGCTGCTTAGAAATTGCTCATGACAGGTTCCAGTGTATTTGTGCCCACCACAGACATTTCTGTTTCAGCTGCTCACTGCTCAGGGACTGTACTGAGCTAACGCTAACACTAGCTAACAGCAACTTTTGCTATAGCTGACTGTTATATGTCAAGTTTCATAGTGTTCAGTTTTATTCAAACAACAGGGGCAGCGGCCTAAACAAGCGATGTGACTTCATGGGCTGTGACTGAACACACAGTGCTTGTAGGGGTGCGTTTGACTTATTGTTTCCATCCTTGCCAAATTTGTGTACTCTCTCATTATTCAAGATATTGTTTACATGAGGCATAGACAGACAACAACAACAATAATGATAATGAGGGACAGGTGAAACAAATCCACATTAAAAAGGCAGGAAAACACAGGAAGTAAAGTAAAAGATGGCACACGAGGAAAACTTTCGACATAAACCAGAAAATAATAAAACTAACAAAAAATAATAATAATAAAAATAAAAATAAAATAAAATAAAATAAAATAAATAACAAAAAAAAACCCCCAAAACATGGCGCACATGCAACACAGCACACCCCTGTGCTAATATCACTGTGACCACTCACAACATCTGCAATTACAGCCTGTGCAAACAGCACCTTTAAATTGGTAGTCGCTGAGTTTGGATGCCTAACAAGCAGCTTTCACAAGACCACATTCTGAGAGAGACAGTGCAGTCTTTGTGGTGAGCGAGCTAATAGCTAAGAAGCTGAGACTCATTCAGAAGGAGAATTTGTGAAGGAGTGTCTTCCATGGAGTTGTTAGCACCAGAGAAGTGAAATTACTCCAAGCTGTCAGTCTGGAATAATTCATAGAGATGAAGGAAAACCTGTTGTGGAAACTCAGTGATAGCAAGTGTCACTACCATCTGACATCAGAGGCGTCACCAAAGAAAGCAATTCCAGCTGTCATATCAGAAGTGAGTGTAATATATGTGTTCGCTAATTTAGTATGGCCCTTGAGGGATGTTATAAATATCAAAATGTCCCTTGATAGAAAAAAAAAATCACCCATGTTCTAAAATAATGTCAAAAACAGAAAATCAGGAGTATAAGTCTAAGGGCAAAATGCAAACTAAAATACTAACCAGTTACACCTAAAAAGAAAGCAGTACTCAGGAAACAAAGCTGAATAAAAATAAAAGCAAAGCAGTGATGATTAAGCATGTAAGATGATGTGGGCAAAGCAAGCAGCAGTGGCAATCTCTATCCTTGATTGCCCGAAACACTGACTGTGCAGTTAGTGTTTTAGCAGTAAATATCTCAGGCCCAGGTTAAAAATCTCAAAGTGACCTGCAAGCGTGTACAGAGGGCACACTTAAAGGGAAGGTGGTGCAGCATATAGGTAAGAGCAAGCATGTGTCAGAACAACATTACCCCCTTTTGGATGAAAACAAACGCTGTAAAAGAGCTGGAAAAACAAGTGGCACCATGTCTGACAGCTGCTGCATTACATTCTGCTGGTCAAACAATTGAATTAAAAAGTAAATAATGATGTGCTAATCAAGTAAATTGGCCAAACTGCACTTATGAGGCACTGAAGCGGCCTTGTCTATTTTACCTTAAAGTTCCCATGAAGTCAAAAAGTCACCTATACAAAAGTATCTGGCCCATCAATGGCAAAGAGTCATTCTGAAGATGTTAGTGGTATTTATTTATAATAATGAGTCATCCTGCACTATGGAGTGTATACAGATTTTGCATCTAATAAAATGTTTTCTGAATTTCTATGACACTGCCATGGATATATAATCTGTACTTTATTGATCACCACACAACATGCCATGCATTGGTGAACACAGCAACACACACAACATGCACATGTCATGCTTAACGTGAAATTATTTTTTCTTCGAATTTGCCCATCCTTCGTCTGTCCTTCATCCGCGACAGACCAGGAGCGACAGCGGCGCCTGGGGACCCAGTTCCTTGTTGTCACCACTGGTCAGGTGGTGATCTTCTTGCATGTTTTTAGTGGAGGAAACCCCAGGTGAACACGGGGAGAACACGCAAACTCCTCACAGAAAGGCCCCTTTCCTCGAGCAGCAGGCACCGAAGGCATAGTGGAGGACACGCCACCAGCGGCCACAGCGGGATTAGAACCGGGACCTTCTAGCTGTGAGGTGACAGTGTGCCACTGTGCCGCCAAGCACCAAGCAATATAAAGAGAAGGATGCTGCTGAAGTGGTGTTTCTACTGGGTGTTATGGATTACTGTTCAAAAACACTTAAGAACTTTATTCACTGATTTGGGCGGTACTGCTTTGCACTCGTCAATTTTTATTTTCACCAAAATGAAGTTTGGGGACTGTAAAAATTGCCAGTTGGTTTGCAGTGGTAAGATATTTTACAAACACAGCCCCAGAACATTTTGATATTTGTAAAAATCAATAGCTTTCACCATATATGACATGTTGAACATGTTGCAACTCTCCCAAAGCCCTGCTCCTTTCCATTCTAACCATCCAATCACAGAATGACTAACTCCTGGGAAGCCAGGTGAATGCCATTAGCTACTTGGTAGGATAGACAAGCAGCAGCAGCCTCAGTCCAGAGGTCTCGGATCGACAACCACTGTTGTACAACAGTATACAGTCTGAATAGATTTATATAAAAAGTGGAATGTCAACATTAATGTGCAGAGTTTTGTATTCTTTGCACTGTCCTGCAGGGATGGAAAGAGTGCTCGAGGATTATACTCAAATAAAAGTAAAAGTACTTTGAGTTTTACTCTGTAATGGAAGCCACTTGAAATGTATCATAGCACAATACTTCTGGTGAAAAATGCTTTAGTAAAAGAAGAATTACAGGTTTTTAAAAATACTCAAAAAAGAAAGGACCCAGAAAATTAGTTTGTTACACCAACGAGAATGAATTCTATTTGTTGCGTCCTGCTGTTCTGTATGCTCTATATTACAATGACACTTATGTTAATGTGTGTTTTACATTAAAATCATCCATGTACTAAGTAGACCAAGGTTTCTTTCCAGATAATGGAATATCTATGAAACACTGGCACACTCATCCATTTACAAAGGCAACATCTCAATAAGTAAGTCTATTGAAAAAGGATGCCCACAATTCTGAATTTATGCTTCTGTATGTGCACAGCACCAATCAACAACAGGCATATTTCAGCACTAAGCTGTCACCAGTGTTTACACTTTCATGGGGATGGACTTAGCACTAAAACATGCCCATTGTTGACTGCTGCTCTGCACATAAAGAAGCATTAAATCATTCTATGCAAGTGTAGACATCCTCTACAATATCCATGAGTCTACACCTTTTTCATATTCATTAGGCTTAGAGTTCCGATTGCCTGTCTTTTGTGTAACATGTTAATGAGAAAATATTTTATTTCTGACTCACACAGCGGAGCTGCAGCTCTGTCAGTTCGCATTTGGCTACCTGAGCTGTGGAGCTGTTTGGGCAAGGTAAAACAGTATTTTCAGTGGTGAAAGACACAGTTGCATGATAAGACCAGGAATAGCTTCACTATCACAGCTAAACTGGAGCTAAGTATTCTATAAAGATGCACAATGTGAGGATTGGGAGGAATGCCGCCTGATGGTCTCTTAAAGCTGTATGTACAGTTTTTCCATGTCCTCTGGCAAACACTAAAATAGAAAATGTATATGAGTTTTTTTTCACAGATGGTTTTATTTTTTGTCAGTCTCTCTCTCTCTCTCTCTCTCTCTCTCTCTCTCTCTCTCTCTCTCTCTCTCTCTCTCTCTCTCTCTCTCTGTGTGTGTGTGTGTGTGTGTGTGTGTGTGTGTGTGTGTTTGTATTGATTTAACACTTTCGGCCAGTGACACAGGAAATATTTTGACAGCTGTTGGATGGGTTAGGGTGCTTTGAAAATTGATACAGGAATTCATGAAGAATTAATATGAATGACTAACTTTTTACATTAAGGATAACACACAGGCATTGCTGTCAACAGTTTTCATCTGGACTATTTCTTTGATAGAAGGTAACGTTAATGATATGTCAGTCATGGCGGTCATAAATATGCATGAAACAGATAGGAATAGTCGTACATATGCTATCATCATGTGTTCAGAACACACACGCCTGGTGCCTCTAGTACAACAACCAGCCCAGTTACAACACAGGTGCCCAACAGTAACTGTCCCTAAGGCCCATAAATGTGCTTTGAGTGACTGTCCCCAGGACTGCTTGTTTTTCTAGCGCAGGCACAGACACTGTTCATAGTGGCAGCATGGTTAGCTCTGACCAACTCTATGTACATATCCATGCCCACTGTGTGTCCAAAAGTGGTCGTTCCCTCAATCGCCTGTAGTTTTTTAAGTACACTGGGAGGGAGGGCTCTAGCAGAACGTAGGGTTTTAGTTGCCCTTTAATATCATGGACATGCAGTGATGAAAACTACTATTAGAATCAAAAATATTCCCTTGACCACTAATATCAGCACTGTTGCTTATAAAACACCGCCCAGATCTCTTATTAATGGTAGCCAATAACCCTCATTACTCTGCTCCTCTTGTCCCCCATCCACTTGTCACATTTGTCGCAGATGACCAGGTATGCACAACATTACAACTCACCATTCAGTATGTCTGGCAGGCAGAGAAGGTGTAAGGACACTGGGCACTCTGAGACAGGCCTGGCAGGAAGGGGAGCACGGCAGACATGACACGACAGCCTTCCCAAAACTCCAGATGGGATGTTAACGTGAAGGGGCATTGTCTTAGCCATTGACTCTCAAACTGACTTCAAACAGGCGTAATAATCTGTGCTGCAGCAGCATTGGCTCATGAAATGTATAGACTAAAAGTTGGGGAGTTGTGTGAAAGAACAGCAAGAACACTGTGGACCACTATGACACACAAATTCACAAAGACAAATAAATCACACACTCTAAATCTGAGAAGAGATGCTTTCCCTGTGTCTTATTTACTGCATGTCATCTGTCTACTGTCTTGTTCAGAGGATTTCACTTAAAAAAGTAGTGGAAAAGGGAAAAGGAAATATCTTTGAAAATTGAGATATATGGTTTTCATTTAGAGTTTCATTGTTTATTTTCTCTGTTACACAAAATACACATTTGCCAAATTCAAAAGACAACAACAGAAAGGAGGAGTGGGAGCAAGCGCTTGAGATATAAAAAGTGGCCATAGAACAAATAAGGGTATTACATGAAAAGAAAAACATATGAGAGAAAGAAAGAAGGGTTGTGTTACTGACCATGTCTTTAAAGCTAAAGCAAATGTAATCAATGACTATTTCTTAGATGATCAAACAAGGAACTTATGGACAGTGCCCCAGTGGTCCTCCAGGCCCTCAACAGGTAGGCTGCACATTTCATGTTCAACAAGTCCAGGTTTTCCTCCAGCCACAAATCCCTAGAGAAGCAGGTTGGTTTTCAATCCTTCCAGTTTAAAAGAATTAGCCTTTCAGTAAATAAGCAACCCAATCTCCAGAGCCGGTGTACAGTGACTGCAACATTGTTGGGTTTTTGGTCCAGTTGGCATGCTATGGGGCATGTTGGGAAATTAACATTAACAAACTTTGGTTAGAAGTGATATCCCTAATGTCAGTGTTTCAACAGGTGGAATGTACTAAAACAGGTGGAATAATGAACCTTAATTTTCAGAATAAATCTTGGTGTTTAGCATCCATCTTGGATAATCTAACAGAGATGATATATGCTATATTCAGAATCTTGCATTTGGAAATGGAGAGATGAAAACCACTGAAAAAAGCCCTGAGTGTCAGTTCAACAGTATCTTAGTCAGAACATTAAAAAATGGTGAGCACTAAGAAAGTTTCTGCTGTTCTTGAGACTCCAGTGCAGAGCTGTGACGATGTGTAGAAAAACACTGTTCAGGTTCACCCCTAAAAGCTTGCACACAATATGATATCCTTAGCATCTTCCATCTATCATCTAAGGTAAGGCAGAGAGGCTGCTGTCTCCTCCCCAGTGCCTCTGTTTTCACCAGTTATTAAGATCCAGTGGCAGGTTCAGGGAGAACAGGGGTACATGGGGTGAGAAGGTTTTAAGAGTGGATGTATTTGATTGATGGATGGGTTGCTACTATGGGGGCCCTCACATCCACACATTTTCAGCACTTTTCATGGATGATAAAGCCCAGGTGATAAATAAAAGGCAGGCCTGTAAAGCCTCTGCTTATTTAATACTGCTGATGTGGTGCTGGCTGATTGAGGCTGGGGAATAACCTGTGCAACCTTACACATCAGCTGGTGTGGGATGACGAGCTTGGAAACATAAACAGTTGACTACCCAGGTGCAATAGGATGTCATGGTGCAGTGAGTCCCAACCATGTGTCACAGAGGTCCAAGTCTGCCAGTTTTCACTGCTATTAAATACTGCCATTACGAGTGCATAACCAATGAAAGCACACCTTGAAGTGTTGGAATGAAACACATGGATGTCCACGTGGATATACCCACTGCTGTTGTGAGAAGTGAGATGCCCTTAAATGCAAAATTTTTGCTACTGTTTCATCCTCAGTAGTTACAAGACTGAAGTCTTTTCTTCTTGCTACAGTCGCAAGTATTTTTGCCAAGCTAGAAGCATGGCTCAATGGATGGCAGTGTTGTTACCCCTTTCACACTGGACAAAAAAACCCCACTAGCATCTGGCTTTTGTCACCAGTGCTAAAGGGTACAATCAAGATTCATTCTGACTCAACTGAGTCTGCAGTAGTCATGGGTATTTATTGGCTTCTCTGAAAATGGACAGAGGTGAACACATGAATTTTCGCCCCTTTTACAAAGTGCTATGATGCTTGTTGAAGTTCCAGATGTCAATCACCCATTGTTTTCTTTTTTCTTTTTTTAGGGGGTTTACCTGAGTTTAAGATCCATCTTTCTGCACAAGAGCTACTTGCTGGCGCTATTATGCTCATGTCTGTCTCTCTAGATAAAAAGAAAAGACTTGTCAAAATGCATTCTCACTTCCCTCTCTCCATTATGCCACTACTGGCTGCCAGCGTAGCATATTAGCTGTTAGGAGTAGCGGTTCTAATATTGTCACACATGTCTGATGACTTTATTCTCACAATGACTGCTCAATTACCTGGTTACTCCTGCAAAAAAAGTATCAACATTACCATTAGGTAGTGTAATTACTAATTAGCAAATGTTAGCATGCTAACACATTTAACTATGATTGGAAACATAGTAAACATTCTTGCTTAGTGTCAGCATATTAGTATTGTAATTGTGTGCGTATTAACATCCTGACGTTAGCATTTAGCTTGAAGCACTCCCCAATAAAATCATTGCCTCAGCTGTAGTGATGCATGGGTGGGTTTGGGTAAACTTATGAGAAAAAATTATTGGTTTCTGCAGGTTGGTCAGAGAGAGAGAGAGAGAGAGAGAGAGAGAGAGAGAGAGAGAGAGAGAGAGAGAGAGAGAGAGAGAGAGAGAGAGACAGAAAGAGAGAAACAGAGTCCATGCCTTTAATCAAGGGTTATTTGTTTTGCTGCCATTCAACAATAAAGAACACCATCTGAAACAATTTCTCTGTTTATTTCACCCAGACTTTCCCACTACTGTAGGCAGAGGAGAAAGGGAGCACTTGACAGCTCCCTTGCTGCTCTGCACCTTCGTGAGCGCTGTGATACTCAGTCCAGACAATTGTGCCCACAACCCACAGCTACTACTAAACTGTTCTGGAAAAACATGTCAGCACAAAAGCCTAAACTGAATAGAGATAGACACTTTCCCATGTTGTATTTGAATGAGTAACTGCTATCTAGAAAGTTGTGTGTCCTTGTGGATCTGCAACTGTGCATGCAACTTACGTTTGTGTAAAACAGTGGGGGAGAATGCTGCTGAGACCTTCACACAACAGGGCAAATGGCTCCTATTATCCTCACTGTGACTGCCCCACAAGTGTGTGTATGTGTAGCACTGCTGGATGCCTTTCGCCAGAAAATCCTCCTCATGTTGGAGACAAAGAGCTCCACCAAGCCACAACAAGGTCCACTGATCACCTTGAATGATAAAGGAGCTTATCTTCCTCTTGTTTCAGAGCCAGGGACCGGAATAATCCTACCATTCCCTTTATTTGGTTAATTTCTCGTGTCTTTAACTCTCATAAGAAACAGTATAATTACAGACCCACTGAAAAGTCATTATGCCAAACAGCTTGCTGCACTGTAGCATTTTCTCCTGTACCTCCCCTTAATTTGAGCTTGGCTTCATCTTATTGTTGCTAATGATGATGTAAGGGGAAAACAGAAGAGACATAGCAAGTTAGTTGCTTGTGTGCTTGTATGTGTTTAATTTTTAAAAAGATGCTCATCTCCAGCCCCCCCCACCACCACCTACCACCCACCCACCCACCCACCCACACCCACACACACACACACACACACACACACACACACACACACACACACACACACACACACACACACACACATATCAGTAAAGATAGCTTTATGGTGAATAAGGACTGCTGTGACAGTGGGATTATTAATATGCAATCCTGTTCTTTCGAACCTGATCTGGAGTTATTGTGAATCAAATGCAGACTGCACTCCCTATCGAGAGAATATACATCGATCATTATCACAGCGGTCTACATCTCAACACAGGGGAGTCCAGAGGCTGCCCTGTGGGAACTTTGCAAAGACTTGAACTGCTCACAGACCAGTAATCTTGTTGTTGCACTTGTTGCTGGAGACTTCAATCAGACTAACCTTAAGAAGGTTATGTCTGACTCCCAGCAACATACTGACTGTGCTACAAGGGGAATAGATACTCTGGATCGTTGCCACATGCCATTCAAGGAAGACAGTGACCAGATGGCCATCTTGCTGAGGTCAAAGTATGTAGACAAGCAACAATTCATGCCCCCAGTGAGAAGTAGGTAATTTTTCAGGTCAATCAGAGTTCGCCCTAACGTGTACAATTACACCACTAGATGCCACTAAGTGCCAACACACTAGTCCTTTAAAAGAGGGACAAGACAAAAATGAATTCAACATCTCTCAGACAAAGTGACTAGACATCAGGAGTCCAATCTGAGATAAATTCTGCCTGTACAGTATGCCGATGACACTTCACTATACGTTAATTATAAGTTGGTACATAATTATGTACTGCCAAGCTATCGTACTTTGTTCCCATTTGATAATTTACACAAAGGAGGTAGGAACTTAGATGTGCATGTTTCACTTTTATCTAATGTTAAACTTAATGAGTAGTACTTAAAATACTTGGTTTTTGATACTAATAATAATGTTATCAGTAATACTAACGTTTAGGTCAGTTGCATTTGATATTAAAACCCAGAATCTTGGCCCACCATGGCAAATACATTTATAGATTAATAGTAATACATGTTTGTCATAATTGTATGTACTATGTCACATCCTTGTGCTTTCTCAAGTCATCTATGCAAATATAAAGCTGAGAGAAAGTGTAATCAGGACAATGTGCAAATACTGCACAGAAAGAAGATACGAGGGAGAAGGAGATGTGATCCGGCTCTACTGAAATGGCTGATAACAGAAAGAGCTGAAAAATATGAGGGAATGAAAGAAAGACTGTCAGGCCAAGATAAAGCTAGTCCTCCTCCCTGATGCGCGGTTGTGGCCACTAAGAAGTTATTACTCAGTGGGGTCAGATGCAATCTTTTTTTTGCTTCTCTTTCCACTGCCCCACAGGTGGACCCACACACACAAACACACATGCTCTCTCTGCCTCTCTCTCTCTCTCCCCCCACACACAGAAGAACAACAAAAAATATTACAAGTCCAATGCTTCACACAGTGTAGGCAAACACAATAGACACACACTAGTAACACTTGTCAATTATTTCCACGCAGTGTAAAAGCACGCACACACAAACACACACACATATACACTAACCCTAACCTTAACCTTGACCTTACCCTACTCTTAAAACGAGTCTTCACCTGAACAGTTAATTATTTACCTTACACTCATCTTTTTTCCTCAACAATGTGGCTCTGTAAACAGATTTATGTCCTCACAGCATGAGTAATACATGTCCACACACACAGTGTAAGAAATCACAGAGATGAGGTGAAAAATCATTCGGCAGGGATCGGATGCTCTTTCAGAGCACAACGGCTCCTCAAAGCTCATTGTTTATTCATTCTTTAAAAAGTCCAGGTACACTCATAGCACTGGATCGGTTTAAAAGTCAGTACTTGTGTTTGTGCTCCTTTCTTCCCTTTCCTCTGTTTTAGTTCCCTATCAGGCAACGCCCCTGTCAAAGTTTTTTTTTAGCATTGCTATGGAAACTGTGTGGGCATCTCTATCAAACACTATAACAGGAGCAAAAATATGAATGTGAAAAAGAGAGGTGTATGTGACAGAGAGACAGGTGTGTGTTGTGTTTCTTGTATGTGCCTGAGAAAAAGGTGTGTGAGTGTGAGGGGGAGAAAGCGAGAGTCAAGCAGGAGAAAAAACAGCAACCTTGGCTGTTGTGAAAGAGGAATGTATGTGCAAACACTGAAACATGATTAACTCACTGGCTATACTGTCATCCAGCTGTAAAGTGTTACCTTCTGCATGTCTTCTATCTGTATACCCGTGTCCGCCTTACATACTAAAATTGCACTGGTTTGTCTTGATGATACATATCAAAACAGACCAGTGCAATTTTACACCAAAAACATACACAATAGTCAGTGTGGTCAGAAATTTGCAAAGCTTAAAAAAAAAACGAAAAAAGAATAAAATAAAAATCCACAAGATAATTAAGGGGTTAAATACAAAAGAAAGGCCTTTAAGGGAAGGTAGGATATAGTATTAAATGTCATTTTACCACTCTACCATAATTACCTGAAGCTAGGGATCACATTTTCAAAGAGGTGCCTGGTCTGTCAGGATGAAAACGAGTGGTATGACTCGGTCTGTGTTTTACAATATTTGTATTTTTTAAAACCGGGAATTAATTGGATAAGAAAAAGCATTTTTGTTCATTATTGGTTTTATGAGGAATGGATCATTAATTCCCTATTACCTAATCAAACTTTTTTTCTAAAATACAAAATAAAAAACTGAGGCCTGTGTTAAGGTTAAGGACCTGTATTAAGGACATGACAGGTGAAAATTGCACAATCCAAAGGTGTTAAAGTGTTAAACATATGAATGCATACTCTAGCTAGCTCTTGATGAGCTTAAGGAAATAGTAGTAACATAAAATGTTAGAATAACAGTATCCTTGTGGTCTGTGCTTGCACGGTGGCTCAAGGGAGAGCTTCATTCTCAGCCAGAATGATTTCCCTAATGGAAACCAAGCTCTTTACTCAGGGACAGACGTCAATACATGGTGGGTGCCCTGCAACACCACAGCCTTCCAGTGGCTATTGGATTGCAGAGGAATAAGTACTTTGCTCATCCACACCCTAACATTAGTTGATGAGGGAGTCATTACTTTACAACGCTGAACACAAGCTCGTTTCCCACTTTGCCCTGAAATGTTTCATGGATTTGAATGATTAACAACCTTATGCTTTAGGACTCCTTTGGTTCAGCACACCCATTGTAAGCCTTTCCATCAGGTCAGAGGAGATAACTGTCAGGGGTGACTGAGTCTTCTAGGGACCATGGGATCTGAAGTCACGTCAGACCATGATGAAGGAATGAGGAGCACGGTCATAGAATGGATTACAGCGTGGAGCTCAGACTGTCCAGTGCCTTACAATGAGCAGCTCAGACAATAACAATACTTTTGTATGCATCTTATATAGAGAGTGACTTTTAGACCATTTTTGACCCGCTTGTGTCATTACTTGGGCCCTTCCTTGGCACTGTAAGATATATAGCAAATATTTCCAGCTCTTTTGGTCTGAACGTAATCATTCAGAGGGTGGACACACAGTGGAGTTACTTAAGAGGAAGAAAGAAATTATGACCACAGGCCTAAATCCTCATTTTGCTGAAAATTCTGTCACAATATGACAGGAAAATGCAGAGGTAGATGAATATTTATGCCATATGAGTGTGGAAAATGAAGGATTTAGGCTACATTTGGCAAATCTACATTCTATCTTGTGCATTCCTTCATGTCTTTCCTCTTTTCTTCTCAGGTTGTTGACAGGGCAATATTTGAAGGTACTGCCCTGTCGGCATAAAACGTTTCATAAAACGTCAAAACAAGATTAGGAGGCGTACTTGGGTTAAAAACATGCAGGAAGACTGTGACTGTTGCAGGATTGTATTGAAATTCATTTAAAGTTAGAGGAAAATTCTCTCTGGTGCAACCCAGCTGCTGCTCAGCTGCACGGTAGCTATAAATAAACCAATATACCATGCTGACACCTGAATGTCACACCATGAATGCACAGTGCAGGATTTCTATCATCCAAGCAACAGAGAAGGCCACATATTTGTTTAATCTCATCTGGATTTTGGTGATTTGTATTTGTGCCATTTTTACAGGATCATTTGAGCTCCCTTCCACCCTCCCCCACCCCACCCTCTGTGGTGTCTGTGCTGCAAAACTCAGTGGGTTTAGTGATGCAGATTGTTATTTTACTACACACTGGGAAACCACATTACCACAAATGTTTGCAGTATTGGGATTAAAGAGGGAATCTAATACTATGAAGTACATGTAGCCAAAATACCAAACTCATATCTTCATCAGGTGCATGTATGACTGGGTAAATAATGTAAGTCTGCAAGGTTTGAGTTATCAGGGTCCCATTCTAAATGTGTGCTTACATGTTTACATGCAGATTTTATAACGTACATAATGTTATTATACAGTTGTGCAGTGGTTGACAACGACTTTGTCATTGAGTGCTCTAAGGCAAGTTTAAGTGAGCTATCCATATGGTTGACCTAAAGTGACTGTGCCTCTTTGACAGTTTCAGTGATTCATTTAGTGTAAGTAGAGAGCTCCGTGTTGGCTCATTAGCCATACAGTTTAATCCATGTTTTCGGCTCACGATGCTGCACAAATACTTTCTGAAAAACTTTAAGTGAAATGAAGTGATGCTTCGAGATCTGGCAGATTTGTCTTAAACGTTAATCCATTTCCATTTTTAACCTAAACATAAACCTAACTTGGCTATTTTAAAGCAAACCCAGCCTTCCGTTTGGCAGGTGAATCACAGGCAAATCACAATATTTCTGCCCATAAACCTGGTTGAGAGCCATATTTCTGTGCTATGTTGGTTTCCAGGATTTTTGTAAGGTAAGGAAGATGCACAGTGTAGAAAGATTAAATCCCAGCTGTCAGCAGGTGGAATCAGCAGGCTGTGAGAGAGAGAAGAGGAGGAAGACATCGAGAAAGAGCGACTGTTACAGTTAGGTGCAGTAACCACATAAAGTGTCCAGAAAACAGAACAGTTTGTCCCAGATTTTGAGGGAACAATAGAGCATACCTCTGTCTGAAAACTGTGACAAAACATCTTTTGGCAATTTTGTCATTCTGCTTCATCTTTTCTAGATCTGCTTTGTATGTTGTTGTGTAGGTCCCTGTTTTGGAAACACTTTTTAAAGGGTTGTAATGGGAATTCTTATTATTCATCATTCAGTCATAAGTATTCACTGTCTTAAAGCCAAATGAATAAGCATGTCATATGATTAGGTGTGTGCATGTGTCATAATCTGCTGACCATGTAACCATGTACAGTATGTTATTATGCACTGATTAAGTGAACCTTGTGTCCTGATTGTACAACACATTATGACGTGCCTATTGTGCTGGCATTATTCTGATGATAGAACAAAGTCATCCTGTCTACAAAGATAATGTATCTACTTCTCCTGCTCTGGGCTCTTTCTTGTCATCTCACACTCAAGACAGCAAGAAGGGAGTCTGTCTGCAGGCGCCAGAATAAACTCAAAGACAACAAATGACTCTGTGCTTTTTAGTACAAAATTTCCAGAACAGGGTTGATAATTATCCTTTTAGTTATTTATTTCTAGGCACAAATGGCTCAAATCTCAAATGTTGCTGTAAAGTAAATGATTTGTATTCATTTTTTAATAATTTCTACATTAGAGGATGTTTCCAGTCTGACTGGTTACTAGGTGGAGTGTACTACATGAAAGTCTGACTTTCCATCCAGAGTCAGAACAGCTTTCCCTAAAGTCACTTTACTTACCTAAACTACTAATGACTGTGTCTTTGGCTGTAACATGGCTGCTCATACATGCTGAGAAAAAGTAGGACAAATAGCAGCTCAACCTCACCTTGTTCACCATCATAACAGTTGGATATGGGCAGTTATTCCAAACTGGCTAACATGAGTTACACACAGTAACAACTGCCTTACAACATCTGCAAGCAGCCAGCACAAGGTTCTTTTTTCTTTTTTTTTTGGTAGTATTTTTCTGTAAATTAATTGTTCTGTATCTCTTCTTGTAATAGAATTATTATTAAACACATTTAATTGGAAAAGCTCTATAACTTTTGAATTATAACATGTTTTTTTTTCCCCCACATGCTGATTAAAACAACAACTCCAGGCTGTGATATCTCACCTCATCTCACCCAAAAGTCCTGAGACATATTTTTCAACCTTAATGAAACTCTCACATTTTCAAAATGAGGAACTATAATATTTCCATCCATCCATCCATTATCTATACCGCCTATCCCTTTCGGGGTTGCGGGGGGCTGGAGCCTATCCCAGCTACAATGGGCGAGAGGCGGGGTACACCCTGAACCGGTCGCCAGCCGATTGCAGGGCCACATGCAAAGACAGACAAACATTCACACTCACATTCACACCTACGGACAATTTAGAGTCATCAATTAACCTAATGAGCATGTTTTTGGTCTGTGGGAGGAAGCCGGAGTACCCGGAGAGAACCCACGCATGCACGGGAAGAACATGCAAACTTCACACAGGAAGGCCCCGCCTGACCCGGGGATCGAACCGGCAACCTTCTTGCTGTGAGGCACCCGCACTACCTGCTGCGCCACCGTGCAGCCCACCATAATATTTCACGCCACAGAATGTCTCCCTGCAGCCTAAAGGCTGGGGTATTACCTGGGAAACAATGAACCTTTTATCTTTGATTAAATGAGGTTTAAAGACCATGAGCTTCGCTTAATTGGTTAATTGCTCTTTTTAAGTTTTGAACTTTAAATTAACCTCTTTAGCTCCAAGGGGAGTTTACAGCGCATTTGGAGATGCTGTCTATTGCTGTCTATTACCAAACAAATCTGCTACGACTTGTCACATCAGGGACTAAGTTTCTGCTCCCATCCCGGGCGAGTGAGGCTGATAAACACCTGACACAAAACAAATGTATTTAGGTTTCAATCTGGAGGTCTTGCTAATGACGAGAACATACTTCAAACCAAGGCCATGTCAAGTAGTGAGCCAGACAGCACTCATGCTGCATTAAAGGTTATTTTTCCCACGCTGATATCAAAAGGAAATATTAAAGAAAGTATTCACACAGGGGTGTCCCAAGCTGGCATTTCCTCTCAGAGAAGACAAACAACTCTCAGGATGGCGCCTGCTCTTTCTCCTCTGTCTTTCACTCCCTGTCTCTCTAGTCTTTTGTTTTCTTTTCAGACCCTGTCACGCCACATATTTCTGTTCTTATTGAGCTCTTATCCTGATTATTAGTGTAACAGCAATAAAACACAATGCTCTTCATGCCTGCCTGGTTTATAACTATGATCCAAACCTTTGTTTAACCTTTTAATAAAGAGCCTTTTAAGTATACTTGGCCTGCCTGAAGCATCTGCTTTTGGGTCATGTTTACCCTGAACACATTTTACACAACTTTAGTATGCATGCTCTGCAAAGTGGGGGTCAGCCAGTGCTTAAAGATGGTCCTCTGTGATCGAGCCTGTTTTGGGAGATGATGAATCAGAAGTCCTTCACAAAGGTGATATAATGGTTTTAGTTAGTATTCCAATCATTTTACTTTATTAACCAATATGCCACTGTAATTCAAGCAGAATTTCAATTAGCTCTCACCCACCCCGAATGTGTTTTAGATTTAATTCGGGGCTCGTGACTCTGAAACTCAAATGTCATGCCAAGTCCTGTCTGGTGCTTTTTCATGAAGACAGAAGAGTGCTGCACACCGTGACCACAAATCACTTGACATATTCAAGATGGAAAAACCTTTGCAGCCATTTGGTCATTGTTGTCAGAAATATGCACTAGATACTTCTTAAGCACTGTTGCTGTTGGCATTGTAAATGCAATCAGATGCTGCATTTACACAGCAACCAATCTTCATTAAGGAAGAAGGTGGAGACTGGTTCACTATGAAAATGTATGGACAGTCTACAAAAGTTGCTAATCCAAGAAATCTCTTTAAACTAAATCATTCTCGTCACTAGATTTCAAGTTTTAAACTAAAGGTCAATCATAATGCAGTGACACAAATACAGAGGAGCAGGCGTGGTGCAAGACTGCGTTTCACATTGCGAGATTGCGAGAGTCTTGTATTTCAGTCATTTTGTTCTCATATCTCTCACCTGGTCCTGAACTGATATCATGACTTGCTTTTAGTGGCTTGTGACACATAATAAATTGAAGTGAAGCATGTTACGTTGAAAGGCCTCCACCATGTCGGTCTAGTTTCGTTCTTTATCTCAACAGCAGACGGCAGGCTGGGAGCTGCTGTGTGGCATCGCTGTGACAGGCAGCCTTGCCAATGAGCTAGTGCCAACCAGACTCATTATCCCCCCCCTCAACCTACTTTGCCGCTTTGACAAATGGCATCTGTCTTGTGTCTTCCATTTCAGAGGGAGCCCCTGAGTTGTCTAACTCATCAGCCAATAAACACACACGCCAGTTTGTGAAGCGTGCTGTTGTAGATGGTTTGTCATCTTATTGCTGATGAACTGACAGGTGTTTTCAAGTCTTCTCATTATTGGGGTTGTGCTGTTATGACGCAGGGATAAAGGACAGAAGTTACTGAAGATGGTAGTCATGAGAATATATCCCCCCCCCCAAAATTTAGATAGAAATGCAAATAAATAATAAAACATATCTAAACCAAGTGAGCAGTTGATATTGGAAAAAAAACCCAACATTTTCACTATATCTTTATGATGTATGATAATCACTGACATCCAAATACATTTTATATCTGTTAATGAGTCTGTTCAATGGGTAACCAAATCTCTCTTTACCAGTACAAACGTTGCCGTATTGTTTGTGAGTCTGTGTGTTTATGTGTGTATCATCTTGGCAAAATGTGGTCCTAGACACAGCTATTGTAGCAGGAACTACCACAGAAGTGATTTTCAGTACTTAGCCAGGTGTTCATATGTCAGTGAACAGATTTTGTCAATGCGATAGCATCACAACTGTGCAAGATGCAGTCACAAAACTAGGCTGAGTTCAAAGAAGAGTGTGGTCTGAGCAAATGTGCTGGAGGTAGGGGCGGAGGGTCGGGAGGGGGTCATCGGCCCTTTGCTTTATGCCCCTGGCTCATGTTTGTCCAGTGGCGTTGCTAGGGTCTCTTGGGGCTCCAAGCAAGAATTCCCTGGGGCCCCGCCACCCAACTCGAACATGCTGCAAAAATTGGGTTTTTGGGCACATCAATGCACAATTTCTGGAACATTTGAGATGAATACTGAAAAAAATAGATTAGTGGGCCTCAAAGTGAGGTCCAGGGACCAACAGAGGTCCCTGAAAGACCAGGCCTACCACTAATCGTTGTTGTAAATAAGTGGGCGGGACCCCCCTAGTGGCCGAGGGCTCCTAGCAACTGCCTGGCTTGCCTGTCCATGAGCCCCGCCCTTGACTTTGTTCAATACAGCTGGATCCAAGAAACATACCAGCCACCTCATTCTGAGCTCAAACTATAAACCAGCACAAAAATCACAATTACCAACGTAAGCCACCATTTTCTGAAGACACGCATTACAAACATGACTGTACAAACACTGATGTTACAAAGTAACATGTTTTGGAATAAATCTGGAACATTGCTGAATGAGGACCAGTGGACACCAGATAAAGCACTGAAGGATGGCGATGTGCTGAGAAATAAAGGAGACTAAGAGGACAGAACTTTAACCCATGAATAGCTCCATTCAGCATTTGAGAGGTGTGGGAAGCAGAAAGGAAAAATGTCTGCCGTCATCAGATATTCTAACTATGTTGAGGGAAAAATCTTTCCCAAAGCACTCTCAAGCCCTAATTTCACACAGATGACTGGACAGTTTGCTCTGTTCCTGTGTAATTAATGTGTAATGTGCAATTTGATGTCAGCCCTTTTTTTTTTTTGTTGGCCACCGTACAGTTTGCATTGTTAGTTTTGAAGCAGGATTGGTCAGAGTTATCTGGACAGGAGGTGACAGGAGGGGCAAATCTATAGTCATAGTCATTTGCACCGTTTTTAGACGTGTAACACATGCTGTGTTTGTTTCTGAAGCATGATGTATTAAAAACACTGTCTGCTGTGTATTTGTTTGTATGTTTTGTATATGCAACACAAAAATCATCAATTTTTTAATGGAGTTATATAAACATTATATGTCAGCATTTATGAGGCTTTGTGCTGCTCATAGAGGAAAAAAGTTTCTGATATGATGAGTGTTTGAGCTGAAAGTGTTTTCAATGATGAGTGCCACAAATACTGTCAATCATACGATTTAATGATGTACATAATTTTAAGTGTTCATAAAGCAAGCATAAAGCATAAATTATCACCACATAATGTGTGACACCTTTGACTGACTTCATTCCTTCTAATTATTTCAAGTTCTGCACTCATTCTTAGTAACTTAGTAATCGGCTCAGTTTTTCACACATCACCGTGCACCACACCACAGGTAAATTTATGTTAGCACACTAGGTTTATGGGTGGCTGTTCCCTTGTATTTTTGTATAGATTAGAAATAGTGTAAATAGATCAATTTCTTCTTTCATTTTTCTTTGTATGGTAGTTAGTTTTGGGGTGGATTTGGGGATAGGCGTAGCTGATTTTTGTTTGTTTTTTGATTTGCCGCCACCGGCCGCCCTCTCCCTTTGTTATTCATTGCTTGTGGTTTTTGTTGTCATTTGTTTTTTTGTGGGTTAAATCATTAAACAATAAATAGCGTTTTTTTGCTCTTTAACATCACGGCACCGTGTTGCTTCCCTTTATCCCTAGTCTTTTCCATCAGGGGGTTGTAACACCATCTTTAAGATGATTGTGACGCTTCTTCAGGATGTTCTTCCGAGACCTGTGGGTCACGGGCACTCTCTTGGTACCTTTTGCTGTCTTAGTAAACCTCATTTTCTTTGGCTGGTAGAATCAGTCCCCCCCAAAAAAGCTATTGTGTGCAGCTGAAGTTTTCCTCTGATGAACAGATCTCGTCTGTGTCAGTGGTTTACCTCAGATTATTTCTGAGTGGACCACATGACAAGAATGAAATGAGTTTGGCAAAACACATGAACTGTGCCAGATTTATTCGACATGCCTAACCATCCTCACAGTCAACTTTTAACATATGTTACTATTGATGTGTTAGTCATGAATGTAGAATGTGTCATTATTTGTCAGAAATAAACAATGAGCAGTTTGACAGAAACGTGCATGTTGAATGTCCAGTAATAATTGAAAACCGTTGATGAATCCCGAGGAACCGTCACTGCTCACATCATGTTCGTACGACAAGGTGTTGGCAACATCTGTGAGGTTTTCAGGACACGCTTGATTGTGATATGTGATCGATGACAGTTCCGTTGCCAAACACATTTCTGAACTTCTCTTTACATAATGATTAATATAGTATCTGCCAGTCTTTCTGCAGTAACTCATCATAATCTGTAGTCCACTAATCACAGTCATTCAGTTAAACATTAATGATTCTCACGTCATTCCTGATTCATTCCTCACTCCTTCCTTAGTAGCTACTCACATTTTTGTTTACTGCAATTTTACCTCATCCTCAAAAGCTAGATACAACAGCACTGCCGTGTTGAGGACTGACTTGTATAATTAGTGGAACTAAAACCATAGAACCTTCGTAGGTGTCATTGCTTGATTCATTACAGGCTCAACTGGTGCCATTATACTGTGAAATTCTTCACTTAAAACAGCATCATTTTGAGTACCAATTAGTTCCCTACTTCCCACACTAGTTGGCATGGCAACCAATAAGACATGGCATAAATGACAGATTAAAAATAGATACTGGATAAAAATGTCCAGTAAATGGCACTGCCATCAAAGTGTTAATTCCTTCTTCTAACAAGCTTTAACGACAAAGTGACAGAGGTTGCATGTCAAGGAAAAGTGTTTGCGCAAACATTTTCCACAGTTTGTGCTCAGGTGTCCATGTGCACAGCAGTCTCCCAGTTGTGTGAAATATACTTTTCATAATGGAGCAGGCAGCATCTTTTTTTCTTCCAGCAAAAACCTCAAACAGCATCTGTGTCCCACCGGAAGAGCTTCACTCTTCGCACAAAAACTTTGCCTTGTTTCCTGCACACTCCATTTTACTGCCACTTTTTCAAGTCCAATCTGATCGAATGAGCTCTTTCCTCCATTTCTCCTTCTCTCCTCTTTTCCTCTTTTCCTCTTTTCCTCTACTTTCTTCTGAGGTGAAGGTTGGTAGTTACTGTCTATTTTTAGCCTGAGCTGCATTGCCTTTTAGCTTTAGACTCTTTTGCTCAGATGCATTTTTTTTTCTCATGCACAATGATCCTTTAGCTCTTTCTTGTTCGCTGGCATTCCTCAGGGGATGAAGCTATAGCAGTTGGAGGAGTTTGGCAAAAAACTTTTCTTAACTACAACTAAGGCATGTGTTCAGAAAGTTACAGCAAAGGATAAAAACTCTGTGCAGGGATATCATCTCATGAGGGTGTCTGTCACGTATGCAGGGATTGGTGTTAGATACTTGCTGAGTCGCTCAATGTGTCTGAGTGCCATGTGCTGTGTGCTATACTTGAGAGGGTTTTGAGAACAAGCCCAGATGGTGCCGTCTTCCCTTTCTTTCTGCGAGCAACTGGTGGCTTCGGGATGGTTTCAAGTGATCCATCACTGACCACATTTGCTTCTAACATGAATCTGAAACTGACAGCAGTGTGGCCCTGAGACAGTCTAAGATGACAAAGGTCACTCTGAATGAGAGAGGATAAGCAAAATATCTGAAATATGGTGAACCACTTTCAATTCTATGTGAGTGTAAATGAATGTTAAGTAAATGGAAAGAGGGAAATGCTGGAAGAGGCAGCAGAAATTGAAGAAATATGTGATCAAACCTCTGTCAGTCATGAAATGAGTGAGAGGAAATTCTGGCATCAAAGAGGACATTGCGAAAAGTACAGTGTAATAAAGAGTAACTAGCTGCGTTTCCATTACAGTTGTTCGCAAAATAAAAGCGATATTTCTGAAATTTCGACAAAGTTCAAGTGCTACTTGCAGGTGTTTCCATTGAACAGTGTTTTGCGAACTAACCGAAATTCTCGTAAATTCTCGGCCGTCCTGCGAGACTGGAAGATGGCCGAAAGCGTTATGCGTCTCAGTACACTGATCTTAGGAGCCGCTACAGTTGTTGCTGTACTTATTATGAACAGAAGGCGGAGACAACGTATAACTGTTCAAAGGCGAAGCCCTCATGTGTGGCAGCGGCCACGAATAAGGGATTTCTGGGAGAAAATTGTAAATGAGGAATTCACAGACGAACTGTGGATACAACATTTTCGGATGACCCGGGCCACGTTCAACGAGCTTTGCGATGTTCTTGAACCTCTTGTGGCACCAGATGCGACATGTTAATGCGAAAAAAGTGTTTCCATTACACTTTTGCGATACACTTTTATATCGACACGTCTGAGAAACCACCTCATGAGAGCGTAAAAATGTTTTTGCGATGTTTGAGAGGATTTTCGAAATATAGGTGTTTCCATTACCAGTATTTTATTGCGATATTTAGGTTTTGCGCATTTCTAGCAGTAATGGAAACGCAGCTACTGTCATAGTGTGTAAGCACAGATGTAATGATAAAATAATTGATCTGGTTCTGTCTGCACAATCGGTTTTAACACATTTTGAAAATCAAACAAAACAGTGCAGCATGACAGGGCAAGAGCCCCAGATTTCTCCCTATGGTCAAGACCAACACCCTGCATTGTACCTGGTTGCCACTGGAGTGTGCATATGTGTTTGAGCTTTGGCAAAAGTGCTATAACATGCAGCCATTTATCATTATACCTATTACTACAAAAAGACAGAAACCAGCAGTGAAATACAGTGTGTGTATATGACAAATTTTGTAATTATTATAAAAACAATCAAAATTAGATGTAGTGCAAGTCAACGACTGTGTTTTCCTGACTGTTTGGATTTTTCTGATGAATCTTGTATGGGGGGGCATGCATCAGTCTTTCTCCCTTGTTCAGTCTCAAATAAAGAAAAATAGAAAAGGAGATGTAGCGCTAACTGAGGGCTACACCAACAAGTGGTCATTGAGGGACAGGATGGGAAGAAGGCACTTATGGATCCGTCCTTCTGCCAACAGCTTCATTAATCACGCCCCCGATCGATGGCTGTAAGGAAACAGGGGCTGCCCAGTACTTCCCACTAACAAACAACACAATAGATTTTTCCCTATTCCATCTCTCACTTGTTGTATCTTTGACCCAGTTTGTTTCTAAATGTGACTAATAGTCCACAGTCTTACCAAAAAAACGCCATTAGTCCGGAGTGGACCGTCAGTCAGTCACTTATACTGTGAAGTATATCATACCAAGGTTGTGCCCTTTCTTGATATTTTGCCCCTGCACCTGCATGTGTTTGTGCATGCCACTGCAACTATTAGTGTCCTCTTTAACAATGCTTTGGATCAGGGTAATCAAGGAAGGGCTTAAAATGCAGAAAAGCACATTTCATGAAGGATGAGCATATCACAAACATCATAATTGAACTTGAGGAAGCTTGTCAACAAAATTTACACCCATAAATACAGTGCGGTTATTTCATAGTTTCAGTTTCATAGCTCTTATAATGGTGCCATTGTACCATAACACTGATAATAGTGCCTCTTTTCTGCTGATTATATCTTATCCTTTGTTGGTGTTGTGGATTGTCTCACTTCCCTTCAACTCAGATAAATGTTATGGTTCCCAGAGCTGGCCAATGAGCCATGAAGCACGCCTGATTAATTGAAAAATCTAAAGAGATAAAGACCATACCGCTGCTAAACCAGGGAGCACAAGGTAATGAAGAGATACAAGCAGCAGTGCTGCAAAGCTAAGAGGTAAAGAAAGGGAGACAAAGCATTAATATTACTGAGGGAAGAAGTTAGATGTGTCAGGAATATGTAGACGATTCATGAAAGATGATACACAATACATACCTCTGTAAAATACTTATATATGCCAATAGTAATTGTTAAATTTTTCTATTGATTGGTTGCCCAACACCAAGAAGCTGGATTTTAAGTAATAAGAGCCTGTCAGACAGATGCTGAGGGTGGATGAAACAAACCATAAATGCAAGAAAATGGCATACAGTAGAAAAGTGAGACCATGTTTAGACCATGACAGGGAATGAATAATAACCTTCATCCCTAAGGTTGCCACCTCCACAATCACTGCGGTCCAAGAGGAGTCAAGGTTGCAATCCTTATTCACCAAGTTTTCAATTTCCTCTGTAAAACTAGTCTCTAAGTGAAGACAGCGTGTTTCTCACTGGGAATATTTCACTGGAAAACATACATGTTATAACTTCCTTTTCACCAAAAAAAGATACTTAATACCATTTATTTTATTCTTCTGGACAGATGTTGATGTAAACTGCCTCTGCCAACAGTTGGTAGAGGCAGTAATTCTAGTAGAACAACTTTTCTGATTATTTTTCACATGAAACAGTGGTATTGTTTTAACTGGTGTCAGTGGTAGTAAATTAGAATTCATGGCATCGTCTCAAGAAAGCACAGAGATACATATTTAATGTTTGAAATGCTTTATTAACAATGAACATTATAAATAAATAAAAGAATCTATAAAACTGCAAAACATTCCACCATCGCTCAAACCCTTTCTTTGAACAGTCAGCAATTCAACAGAAAGTTTAAAGTGCTTTGTTAAAAATTAATATTAGAAGTAAATAGAGCAATCTATAAAACCTCTAAACTGAGTGTCTTTGGTTCATCAGTCAGCAGCCTTCTCTCTCTCCCTTTCTCTATATCTGTTTAAATTATTTTTCCAAGTGTATTTTTGTCACTCCTTGCTGCAATGAGTAGCTGTTTGTCTATAGTGATGCTGAACAGGACTGTTAAGAGTCGAGAGTGATGAGGAATTCACTCCTCTTGATCTCCAGCGAGCATCTGTTCCTACTGTCTCTCCATTTGTTGGCTATTGTGGATGAATATTCTCTCCACAGATCCAGTGGATGCTGGAATGCTCAGGGTAACAATGGACAGCATGTCAGGCAGATCCGCTGCTTGAAAGAGAGCCATCCACTTCAAAGTCACACCTTTGGACTTCCACTCAACTTCTGCACTGTCTCCAAGGTCCTTCAGAATGGTATTTGCTGTATTCATCATATAGGTCATCCATGTTGACTCTAAGGATGAGTATGAGCTTAACGGTGACCCTCTCAATATCACTGAAGGCGAAAATGCCATGGTGCAGAGAAAGAGGCTGCAGGCAGCCAGTTATTGTCTGAAAAGTGGAACCAGTTCTCAGATTGCCTTGTTAAGAAAGGCAGTGATTTCTGCTTTTGCCAACAGTCAAGCAGAGTCTGGTGCAATTCTGTAGATTTTACTGCACAAGCATGGAATAGAGCAAAACTGAGGCTGGTTCATGAACACAGACATTGAAGGAGAAACCCCAAGTGAGTTTCATTTTTAGCTCTTCCATAACCTTATTTTCTATTTTTTACCATACTTGGGCATTTCCACCATTATATTTTGCTTGAGGTCTATGGTTGGCCCCTTGCCCTTTGGCCACCTGGTCATTCGGTGATGAGTTCTATAACCATTGGTGTCCCAGCCCAGCTTAGTTCTAAAAATGAAACATGAAAATATGAGTATCGGGGGGGCATATGTCAGCTGGGTATCACAGGGGCATTGTCTCAGCTGGCCGGTATTTTCCCGAGCTGGGGACATGTACCTGGGACAGATACTTTCCTGAGCCTGTCTGTTTAGGACCTATACGTATTCTGATCTAAGCATTTTTGTTTTAAAGAAAAAAACACCACAGTTTCCTCTGAACACTCACTTTTTTTTACTTAATTTGGGGTGCGTGCTCTACCAGGTGAGCTACCAAGGCAGCCCCCACTTACGTTACTTTTACTTTCACTTCTTTTTCTGCTTCCTTCCTAAACACACAAACAACACAAAGCATGTCCTACCTTCTTCTACTACAGCAACCTTCCCATGTGTTTCCTGTAGAAACACAGTTTCCACTACAGTGTCAGAGCTCAATGGTAAATCCCCCACAGATGAGAGCTTGGCTCACTTGAGTATGTACAAATTTCCAGTGTCAAAGATGAAAACACTCATCCACCATCCTGACTTCAACCCCCTTTGTAGTACAATATACTGTACAGAATATATGAACATCATACTCCTTCCATACTGCATTGACAGTGAATGTTGGCATTATGCAGCATGTGGTACAGATGTAAAACGTGACTGTAATTCCCTTTTGAATCAAAGAATGGAGAGATGGGGGATTTAATGAGTCCTCTACCGTCCTTAGTGTAGATTTTCTCCAGCACAGGTCCAGGTACTGCACCTTGTAGCAGCTTGTCTCTGACATGGATTTAAAGGCAGATAACATGTGGAAACCCTGGTGATTTTACTCTGCCCTCACACCCGCTTCTCTCCCCTCATCTCCCTATAATTTATCACCTCATTAGCGCGCAGCCCTGGAGGATTCTTCAGGGTGTTGTAGGTGTAACACATCCAGATGGATGTTTCCAGCACTGCCATTTTATTTGTTCCATGCTGTTTACATCCCCCATGCAATGCACTGTAGTTGTACTCGTGGAGCTTTGGCCGTGTGAGACACAATATGCCTTGTAGCACACTGTGCTACTGTATTACCTCTTGGGCCATTTTGGACACAGGATGTGTAGGAAGAAAACCCAAAAGGTTTCAAACAAAAATTGTCTCCCATGCCCCACTGTGACTCTGGAATCCTCTCTTCGGAGAATATGCCCCTTCTACTTATATTCAAACAAAACAAAGCACCAGGGGACCAGAGTTAAGAAGCTGTGTACAGAGCAGTGGTTTGACAGCAGGAACTGTCAAATGGCATCTTTATTATGTTCCATGAGGAGTCCTGGAGGACCGCACAAGCATCTGTTTCCCCTCTTTGCTGCCACTACAGTCATACAGAAATCAACCAGCTTTACCCAGTTGACACAAGAGGACATGATTTAGAGGAGCAATGCATCCCAGACAAATGTATTGCAGGGGAGAGAATGAAGGGAAGTGGATCTTAAGTGTGTTGTTGGAACGTTATGATCCATTATTTGGCTTTACTGTTGCGCATGCACATTTACTTAAGTACTCTACTGGAGTACAGTTATGTCAGCCTACAAACAAAATTAACGAATAAAATATAATGCACTAATAGAAATTAAATGCCATGCAAATGTTACAGCCTGAAAAGGGAGATGTGAATAAAGGTGCTCGGACGTGATGCTTTCTCTCTGGCAGCTTCATTGAGAATTGTATTGCTTTTCAAAATTATTTACAGAGGTACAGTTTTTCTTTATATGTAACATTTTACAACAGCAGTGTGCTTATTTTTCACATTACAAACTCAATCAGACAAGTATACACTTCTCCTTTTTTTCCTTTCACAAGAAAAATAGAACATGAGGTAAGTATTCATGAAAATAGTCCATAAACCAATAAAAATGAACTCACATTGTAAAACCCCAATGTACTGCAAACTAAAATATCCTCTAAAGCATTTACAACAATGTGTCTCTTCTGTGTTATTTTCTGTTTCATATCACATTCACACACTTCAATAATGAGCACACATTATCTTTTAAACACACATAAATGTGACAAAAGTTACTCACACACATAAACACTAGCAACTTTAATGCCCTAAATGTGGGCAAACACAGTCAAACTGCACACAGCATGTGTTGTGTGCTAGCCACAAGTCACTCTGCGCTAGTGGTGGGAATTCCGGCTCTTTTAAGAGAGCCAGTTCTCACAGCTTGGCTCTCATAAAAGAGCCGGACCTTTCAGCTCCCAAGTGGCTCCTCAGATTTTTTGTTGCTTAAATTAATTTATTATCAAAATAATGTAAAATTATGTGTAAAATTAATTACTAATGTACAAAACATATTTTACTGCATTTCCTGCACTTATTTTCTCACCTATCTAGCATTTTGTCTGTCGCGGCCCTGTATGTGTGTGCGCGCGTGCACTCCCCCTTCTGCTCAGTGCGGACACACAGAAGCCACCGCACGTCGTGTAGTTGACCAATCACGTGCGGCTTGAAAAACAAAAAAAAACCCCAAAGCGGCTCCCACTCCAGCTCCCAGGCAGCCAGCTCTGAGAGCCGTTTCGCTTGCAACTGACAGATCACCTCTCTGCGCGAGTTCAGCTACCTGCTTAACAGTATGTCAGTTAACGGTAAAATGATCTAAACACTATCCTTAAAGCACTCAAATTTAAGTCAGTATGCCAACAGAACATAAACACATGCAAACATACATCAAAAGTTAAGTTAAGAGAATAATTACTCATTTTGTACCTGAAAAGGGAGATGTGAATAAAGGTGCTCAAACGTGATGCTTTCTCTCTGGCTATGGCAAGCCAACTCTGCCAGAAATACACCATATTCAGTCCGATTCAACTTCAAGATGGCGTAAAAACTGCAGTTTTTCAGATTTTGCAGCATTTTTTTTTTTGCCGTCATGTGGAAAAAAAAAATTGCCATTTTTTACGCTGTAATGAAGTCCTCCAAAAACACGTATAAAAAATGCCGTTTTGTGCATATCACCACGTGCGTAAAAAACAGCGTTTTCCTGCCTATCACCCAAAATATGAACCTACAAGAAACTACAAGGTAAGTTAGGACAAACTTTGCCACAAAGGAGATCTGTGCTGAACTGATTTGGTCTGCTTGTCTTGATCAGCAATTGGGCGCTTCATATTCAGTGGCTGAGAGAAAAGAAGGGTGGAGATCATTATCATATTAGAAAACACTGTTTTTTTACGCGCGTGGTGATGTGCACAAACGCGTGTATTTTACGTGCATTTTCATGCACAAAACCGCATTTTTTACGCTTTTTTTAAGTTACATGGCTGATTAGACCTACTCAGGTTGGGAGCTGGCACTGCATGATGATGCTGGGATTTACATGAGGTCACCATGTATTGTACTCATAAGAAGGAAGAAACCACACAGAACTAACTTGTGTGCAAAAAGGTTGAAGAAATATTATCTGTTGGGAGCTCTGACACTCTGAAATGGGCCATACAATGAGTGTAGTGAGCACGTTCACCTTTGATACTTGCGTTTTGTTGGTAATACTTTGTTGCAAGTCCTGCATTCAAAAGTTTATTAAAACAAGAGTAAGAGTGTTTGTAAATTGTGATATTGACACTTTTACTTAAGTAGAAGTACTTCTTCCACCACAGACCACAATTAAGTCCATCAGACAGCTGGCTGGCAAAAATAATGGCTAAATGCAACAACAGGGCTAGAAAACGGAGCTTGGGTATAAAATAAACAAAGAATTTAATTACTATGTTTCCAGTTTTATGCTGATGTTATATAAGAAGCACATAAATGTACCAACCTTCAGACAATGTTAATACCATTAATGTTATAATTTATTATTTAACATGTTTCAATAAATGAACATTTGATCATGTAGACTAGACAGGGAAATCACTTTGGTTTGCATGCATGCTTGAAGGAGTTGTACATGTAAATCTACATACTGCCTTTGTTTGTAAGTCAAAATGCTCCAGCCTCAGCTCTCGTGGTGTCACCAATTTTGCATGTGGAAAAGTGAATGCAGCCTCTTTCAGAATAATTCTTTTATGACTTAACATTAGCATTCAGTTTCTACTTACCAAAATGTAACAGCTGGCTTCTCACTCTCTGTGATTGCCTCAACTAACCTCAATTTCTGCACCTTGTTAAAGTGTCCCTCACATGTGTGCATGTACTTGCACTTGAATTGACTGGACACTTAAAACATTCTCAGCTAATTCTTTTGAAAATAAATGCAATTCAGTTTGGGTCCTGCTAGTTCATACCGTTGTAGACTGCATGCAATTTCTTATACTCCCAAATGTTCCTTTTATTTTCAGGTGTACAGCCTTAAATTTATCACAGCTCTCCTTCCTTTGAGCCATTCAGAAGAGTCAGAAGGTGTACGAGGAGGTGTGGACTCATGGTGTTTCAAATTGAACGAAATAATATCCGTACATGTGACTCACAAAGGGCACCTGCTCTTGGGCTCCTGCTGGTAGTGTTTTCCCAGCGGTTGGTTGAAGATCAGGGCTGAAAACAGAGCAGGGTCCCAGTGGGGGTCCACATCTGGAGTTTGCGAACATGAAGGCCGAGAACTGAGGCTTCAGGGCCTAATTTAGCAGCTGTGGGGAAAAGACGCTGTGGGCAAGAAGAGTGAAGCACCACCCACTGTGATTCACTTAGAAATGAAGAATTTGACTTCAAAACAACATATATCAATTAAAAAGCTCCACAAATTTTTAGCATTGTGTGACATTTTATAAGTTTATTGGATTTAGTTAACTTGATAACTTTAACTTTGATATGATGATTTCACGCACGCACACACGCACGCACGCACACACGCACACTTAAATATGCTGTTCAACTGAGGCATTTTAATGATCTCCTTAAACATTTCGACCATACTAGCTGGATTGAGTCACATTTACAAAGCAGCAGAGAAAGAACCTCCATATCCCCACTTTAGATTGCCACCTTTTGCACTTGAGGAAATACCTTTTGTACTTAGGAAGAAATTTTCAAGGTAGCTGTCTGAAAGTCAGTTCTTTTATATTTTTTCTGTGTTGTGACTTTCTGGCTCTGCAGGAGGAAAAAAGTTATAGATTTTTCTCATATTGCATTTATGGACAAATGGCGACAACATCAAAACAAGCAAATACAACTTGGAGCCACTACTGCCAGACAACTACTTCAGAATTGATTTGATGTTCTGTGCACTGTAAAATCTGAACAACATAAATTTTAGTGCTTCTGTTTTATGAAGTTCAAGAAAAAGAAAATCCACAACAAACCTTTCTCGTTTTGTTGTTTAAAGATTTATATTTGTATGGTTTAGCTTTACATGTCAGACATAATTTTAGGCTGATGTTTCTACTCGGGCCAAAGTCAAATGAGTGAGGGAGAGATTTGGGGTTTGGTGGCATACTTAAAGCCACTAAGCGCCCAGTTCTGCTTATCCTAACTGCAACTGTCAGGATAAGCAGGAGATGGATCGATGGATGTCCTCTTGTGTATTTGAGAGATGATAAATGAATGATGGCTTGCAAAAATGTGATTCAGTGTGATTTTGAATATTGGACATTTTACATATAATATCTCTCTAATAGGTGACATTTGAATACAATACTGTGATCTTCCAAAAATAAATATAAATGTCAAGATTTTTTGGTTGTGGGTGTCTTATTGTGTTTAGTAAGTAATTAAAAAATGCAGATGGTTGGAATTTTATCTTTTGAAGCATTAGTAATACCTAAAATAATCGTAACTATTAAAACATGGATGAAGAACCAACATCGCAGCTGGCAGGAAGGACAGTCAGCTTAAGTGTTGCTGCAAAGACTCAGTTCTGCATGATGATGATGTTCATAGCAACTGTACTCTGCTGCAATAAAAAAAATTATCTGTATAAATTCAGACAAAATGCTGCTGAAGTCCAATCATTTGTCTCTAACCCCATGCAGATATAATTCACCTTCTCCTCCCCCTTCGAAATCCACCTCCACCATTACTCCTTTCACCTGAATATTTCCTCATCGACTTTAGAAGATGCCAGTCAATATTCAAAGCTTTTGTCCCTGCTGCAGCAGCTCCTGTCTTGATATAACCTCTTTGTTTCATCTCTCTCTCTACTGAAGTCCTGAAACCTGCAGCAGAGGGAGCACAGAGCCCAAATGGACTCTTAACCTGAACGCTCTGTCGCTCTTTCAGACCTGCTCCCCTGTCTTGCATCCATCATCAGCTCCTCGGTTATATCTGGCTGTGCAGTGTGCCCGCTGTGTTCATGTCAACAAGAGTAACTCCATAACAACTTGAGCAAGAGTAACTCGTCAGAAGCCACCTTTTGACATTACTAATGCCAAGAACTTCAGACTACAGATGATATCATTGCTTTAATTCTTTTCCAAGCAAAGGTCAGAAATATACCAACCTACTTGACCTGTCTGCCAAAACTGCCTCATCGCTTTTCACTCCACATTTTCAGGTCCTCCAGGGCTCAGTCCTTGTCTGACCTCTTATTTCCGCTCAGTTATTGCTGCATGCAGTAAGTCCATTGGCTGTCCTTTCACTATCAACTTGTCTTGGAAAGCTTGCCCCCCTAAACATTTGTTATTTAATACCCAATTAATACTAACTTGCTGCACCATCCCACAGCCTTATTGTGATCCTCCAAAATAAAATATCTATCCCTTACAAGGAACAGTCCCACAGCAATGCACAAAATCTGTTGAATCAAACCTTTTGTACAGTTCACGATTCAAGCCCTTGACATGCAGTTTCTCAGTGCCGGCCTCCCTGAATTCATGTTTTGAGTCTTCAGTCATCCAGATCACCGCTCATCTTCAAACTCCCATAATGCTACAATATAACTCTCCTAATACTTTCATGTCGCTCGTTCACTCCAGTGTTTTACCAGCAACCACCATCACAGTGCTTCCATACCTCTAGACACCTCCAGACACTGATTCCTGTGGTTAGAAGTCAACTGATTCTTCGTCTTCGTCACAACTGAAAAACCATCGGATTTGATCCCACGTCACAAACTAAGCTCCAGCTCTACCTCCTCTACCTTCTCATTAATGTTGTCATTCTTATTTAGTCCTTTGCTCTGGCTCCTTAGCAAGACTATGAGTTCACAGCCATGCTAGTGGCTCCAATGTTTAGCAGGGATACTGTTTACCATGTACAGCATCTTAGTGACTATTTAAAGATGAGAATGAGGTCAGTCAGTCACCAGAGTTGTTTGACTTTATCCTCTTGGGAAACCCTGCCAATTTCACGTATTTACTGTCAAATGTATCTATTGTGCAAATTTAGAGTACCATATTGTACCATAGACTGCTCCTACTTTTACAACTGCTGCTGCTACTACTGTTGCATCTCCGAATGCCATTGCTATAATTATTAACTGATCCTATCAAGTGGAACTCATCCTTTTTACTGGGTCCTGTTTAGCATTACACAATTTAAGTGGTCATTGCTGATTTGCAGTGTTGTTTTGTGTATACTATTGCTAATCCTAGCTGGATTCATCCCTCATGAGAGCTGTGTCAGTTACCTTGATTATAAAGCCATAGCAACTAAAAAGTTGCTTGGAGCGCCTGTTGCTAAGCTCCTTTTCCAAGCCTTGATATTACTTTCTCTATAAATAGGTTTATCTCCACTGAGGTCAAACTGCTTCATTCAGCTTAGTGAATACAAAGTCAGAACCCATTTATCATCAGAGGAGCAGTACATTTAGAAGATTTACATTTTAGTCACCCTTATCCACAGTGACTTAAAATGAGTGAGCCAGTTGGGGTTTTCTGTCTGTCTTGTCCGTCTGAAGGATACGAGGATGATTTCAGAGAGAATTAGTTGGTTAGTAAAGCTGTCAAGTAAGTAAGTTTTTTTTCTTAATGCAAAATTTGTCATTAACAAGAGTCAGGTATATGAAGTTTACTAATCCTCACTGTACTTTGTTCCCAAAGCACAAGCTCAAGCCTCACTGCTCAACTCAAGTCTAATTCTAGTTTGAAGTTAAACCCAAATTGTCAACTAACTTCAATCCTTATACCGACCTGACATAATCCTATAGCTGCTAAAATCCTAAACCCACTCACTGTCAACTGTTCTTAAACTGAAGGCCTAAAACTCAACTTATCGTGACAGAATACAAAAATACCAACACTCTGTATTCATTTCCCTCTGAACTGACATATTCTTCAGATTATTTAATTTCAAACTTAAACTTTGTTTGAATCCTATTTTTCATCAAAATGCCAAGATATTTCTCTTCATGAACAAATGGTAGTGTTGTTGGGGGCGACTTGTTTATTTTCGCCATTCAATTACATACGTTAGGCTTCTCCTTCACCTTGAGCCATGTGACCTTCATCAATATATAGACTAATCTCCGCTTGGGTCAAGCTGCTACATTCCCTTTTGTTCTGGCAAGCTGTAGTTTGTTGTATAATTGGATGTCTCTTCATTCCTTTCCCTTCTCACATGAAAGCAGCTTTATATCATCCAGTGTGTACACTGGCAGCATCACAACAGTAGACCTTACAGCAATTCTGATGGGCTCTTTTTATAATCAAGCAACCATCTGGAGGCTTCCTAATGGGCTTAATGAGTTTTTCCTTGCATTGTTCCTGCATGTGTGCAGTAATGAGTGACTGTATACACAGGTGGACATGTACATAGATACATGCATGCAAACTCAGATGTATACTAACTGTTCTTTGTGCCCAGCTGTCTCACTGCTGCTCTGCTCAATGACAGAAGTCCATGTATTGTGAATAAGTCATCTCTTGGTTGTAATTAACCACATAGGTTCATTTCATATCCCATGGTTCAAGGTTCTAAAATAGCAGCTTTCTATTTCTTCTGTATCTTCCTGTACACATACATTATCGTAACTCATTATGAGCCCAAATGACTCTGGTGTCACATGGCCTCCATACAGGCTTCTGTCCTTCAGAGGCCACTGAAGAGGACATGCCTTTTACACCGTCCCAACTCCAAGGGTCTGAGGTGGAGACCAGAAATAATCGTCTCAGTGGCCTTTTGTGCACTCAGCAAAGCAAGATGGGGAGTTCATTTGCCGTGAAAATTTATATCTCCCTTTTCCTTGGCTCCTGGTGTTCTCCCATCCCCACCACACACATAGCAGGATTGGTATTCTTCTTTCTGTGGGCAGCAGCCGCCATCACTGACACGCCACATGTTTTATTGCCCACTAAAGCATAATGCTCCACTCCTTTTTGATATTGAATTATTTATTTATTTTCCTGTGCTGCCTGTGAGCCCCTATGAACGATTGGGTGCCTTGCGCCTGCTGCGACATGATCTCGGGGGGTATAAATATATTGCCGGTATTTGTTTCCCACCTCTAAGTGGATCGGACGACACTGCAGACAAATACTCATCCTCCAAAGTAGAAGAGCCTCGACAACAAAACAAGTATGTCCTCTGCTCCATAATCCTTATTGCATCCAGCCGTCTGGTGGGGGTTGCAGGGAGAAATAGAAGACTGTTATTATCAGACTCAGATTGCTTTGTGTTTGCCCAGTATGGATTTTGTACATGAGACCTGTGACTTTGCACAAATGCAGAGACTCTCATACTATGTATGATACTGCTTGTATTTAAAATACATTTTACATTCAATATTTTATTTCACAGCTGTCGAAAGCATCCATAGAGCTGGGTTTATTTTTGTTCAAAGACACTTTCTCTTCAATGGCAATAATATCTGCAATCTTGCAAACCGGATTTGTCAAGACTGAATGGCCATTTTCTTATCTGTCCATTTATCATTTTGATGTAGAATTTTTGTTAACTGTTTTCTGTTGAAGGATTTAATTGCTGCTCCTGCTGCCACAATCTTCAGTTAACAAGGCTGCATTAGCCAGCATATAGTTAGCATATAGTAAGCAAGTTTGCAGGGAAATATGTGCTGCTCCTATAAAACAATCTCGCTGGTGAAATAAGTATTCATGCATGTG